>NW_026777200.1:0-187845 GCF_030936135.1 Gavia stellata | reverse complement strand
TCGCTTCCGGTGTTCTGCGAGTTAGTTCCGGTGGTTCGGGGGTTACTTCCGGTCAGAAGATGTGGATTTCCAGCGCTTAAAGTTGATTTTCGGCGTTCAGGGGCGTTTCCGGGGTGTTTTTTGTTCGCTTCCGGTCAATTTCTGGGCATTTCCGGTTTCGTTGGAGGACTTTCCGGGTCCTAGAGCGCCCGTCTCGATGGTCTTGGAGGCCTTTCCGGGTCCTAGAGCGTCCGTCTCGATGGTCTTGGAGGACTTCCGGGTGCTAGACCGTCCGTCTCTATGGTCTTGGAGGACTTCCGGGAGCTAGACCGCCCGTCTCTATGGTACTGGAGGACTTCCGGGAGCTAGACCGCCCGTCTCTATGGTCTTGGAGGACTTCCGGGAGCTAGACCGCCCGTCTCTATGGTCTTGGGGGACTTCCGGGAGCTAGACCGCCCGTCTCTATGGTCTTGGAGGACTTCCGGGAGCTAGACAGTCCATCTCTATGGTCTTGGAGGACTTCCGGGAGCTACACCGTCCGTCTCTATGGTCTTGGAGGACTTCCGGGTGCTAGACCGTCCGTCTCTATGGTCTTGGAGGACTTCCGGATCCTCGCTTTTTCGACTCTATGGTATTGGAGGACTGCTGGATCCTAGCGTTTTCGTCCCTTTGGGATTGGAGGACTTCCGGATCATAGCGTTTTCGACTCCATGGCATTGGAGGACTTCCGGATCCTAGCGTTTTCGTCTCTTTGGGATTGGAGGACTTCCAAATCATAGCGTTTTCGACTCTATGGCATTGGAGGACTTCCGGATCCTAGCGTTTTCGTCTCTTTGGGATTGGAGGACTTCCAAATCATAGCGTTTTCGACTCTATGGCATTGGAGGACTTCCGGATCCTAGCGTTTTCGTCCCTTTGGGATTGGAGGACGTCCGGATCCTAGCTTTTTCGACTCTATGGCATTGGAGGACTTCCGAATCCTAGCGTTTTCATCTCTGTAGCTCTGGAGGACTTCCGGATCTTAGCGTTTTCATCTCTGTAGCCCTGGAGGACTCCCGGATAATAGCATTTTCGTCTCTTTGGGATTGGAGGACTTCCGGATCCTAGCGTTTTCGACTCTGTAGCCCTGGAGGACTTCTGGATAATAATGTTTTCGTCTCTTTGGGATTGGAGGACTTCCGGATCCTAGCGTTTTCGACTCTGTGGTATTGGAGGACTGCTGGATCCTAGCCTTTTCGTCTCTTTGGGTTTGGAGGACTTCCGTATCATAGCGTTTTCGTCTCTTTGGGATTGGAGGACTTCCAAATCATAGCGTTTTCGACTCTATGGCATTGGAGGACTTCCGGATCCTAGCGTTTTCATCTCTGTAGCCCTGCAGGACTTCCGGATCACAGCGTTTTCGTCTCTTTGGCATTGGAGGACTTCCAGATCCTAGCGTTTTCGTCTCTTTGGGATTGGAGGACTTCCGAATCATAGCGTTTTTGTCTCTTTGGGATTGGAGGACTTCCAAATCATAGCGTTTTCGTCTCTTTGGGATTGGAGGACTTCCAAATCATAGCGTTTTCGTCTCTTTGGGATTGGAGGACTTCCAAATCATAGCGTTTTCGACTCTATGGCATTGGAGGACGTCCGGATCCTAGCGTTTTCATCTCTATGGCATTGGAGGACTTCCGAATCCTAGCGTTTTCGTCTCTGTAGCCCTGGAGGACTTCCGGATAACAGCGTTTTCATCTCTTTAGGATTGGAGGACTTCCGGATCCTAGCTTTTTCGACTCTATGGTATTGGTGGACTGCTGGATCCTAGCGTTTTGGTCTCTTTGGGATTGGAGGACTTCCGGATCCTAGCGTTTTCGACTCTATGGCATTGGAGGACTTCCAGATCCTAGCGTTTTCGTCTCTGCAGCCCTGGAGGACTTCCGTATCATAGCGTTTTCATCTCTATGGCATTGGAGGACTTCCAGATCCTAGCGTTTTCGTCTCTTTGGGATTGGAGGACTTCCCGATCCTAGCGTTTTCATCTCTGTAGCCCTGCAGGACTTCCGGATCCTAGCTTTTTCGACTCTATGGTATTGGTGGACTGCTGGATCCTAGCGTTTTGGTCTCTTTGGGATTGGAGGACTTCCGGATCCTAGCATTTTTGTCTCTCTGGCATTGGAGGACTTCCGGATCATAGTGTTTTCATCGCTATGGCATTGGAGGACTTCCGGGTCATAGCATTTTCATCTCTGTAGCCCTGGAGGACTTCCGGATAATAGCGTCTGCGTCTCTTTGGGATTGGAGGACTTCCAGATCCTAGCGTTTTCGTCTCTTTGGGATTGGAGGACTTCCAGATCCTAGCGTTATCGTCTCTATGGCATTGGAGGACTTCCGGATCCTAGCGTTTTCATCGCTATGGCATTGGAGGACTTCCGGATCTTAGTGTTTTTCGTCTCTGTAGCCCTGGAGGACTTCCGGATCATAGCGTTTTCATCTCTACGGCATTGGAGGACCTCCCGATCCTTGAGGTTTTGTCTCTCTGGCATTGGAGGGCTTCCGGATCCTAGCATTTTCGTCTCTATGGCATTGAAGGACTTCCGGACCCTAGAGTTTTCGTCTCTGTAGCCCCGGAGGACTTCCCGATCATAGAGTTTTTTGGGATTGTTTTGGGTTTCGGTAGTTGTTATGGCGGTTTTTAAAGTTTGGGGGGTTTGTTTGTTTCTGTGTTGTGATTCCTTTTTCTGTTTTTTAGTGTTTTAGTTTGTTAGGTGTAGTTCTTTGTTTAGGAATGTTTGGTGATTTGTTTAGGGAGCATGTTTGTGTAATTTTTGATTCTGATTGGCTATTGTTTTGTTTTCATTTTGGGTTAGGAGTGGGTTGAGTAAGGTGTAGTTTAGGTTTTCATGAAATGGTAGAATAGGTGGAGTTGTGTAGTGGGAGGGGTGGGTTTCTAGGAGAAATTAAAAAAATGACAAATAAAAACTCTGGTGCAGCTGTAGAAAATGGTTTGCTCCCTGGGAGAATTTTATTTTTTCAAGTTTTGTTTCTTTTATTTTAGTTGCTCCCAGGGAGTATGCTATTTTCTACTGCTGGTTTAAGACGCCGAAGCCTAAGCCTAACCCCTAAGCCTAAGCCTAACCCCTAAGCCTAAGACTAAGCCTAAGCCTAAGCTTAACCCCCTAAGCCTAAGCCTAACCTTTAAGCCTAAGCCTTAGCCCTAAGCCTAACCCCTACTCCTAAGCCTAAGCCAAAGCTAACCCTTAAACCTAAGCCTAAGCCTAAGCCTAAGCTTAACCCCTAAGCCTAAGCCTAAGACCAAGCCTAAGCCTAACCTTTAAGCCTAAGCCTTAGCCCTAAGCCTAACCCCTACGCCTAAGCCTAACCCTTACGCCTAAGCCTAACCCCTAAGCCTAACCGTAACCCTAAGGCTAATCCCTAAACCTAAGCCTAAGCCTAACCCCTAAACCTAAGCCTAAGCCTAAGGCTAAGCCTAAGCCTAAACCTAAACCTAAACTCTAAGGCTAACCCTTAAGCCTAAGCCTAAGCCTAAGCAGAACCCCTAAGCTTAAGCTTAATCCCTAATCCTAAACCTAAGCCTAAACCCTAAGCCTAAACCTAAGCCTAAGGCTAAGTATCAGCCTAGCTCTAAGTGTAACCTCTAAGCTGGAGCCTAAGCCTAAGCCTGGCCCTGACCCTAGCTGTAAGTCCTAAGCCCTAAGGCGTGTGTTGAGGTCGTTTGTGGGCGGAATCTGTCCGGTTATGGCGTTGGGAGGTCACTTCCGGTCAAGGGGAGGTCACTTCCGGTCAAGGGGTGGCCAAAGCCGGTCTTAGGACAGCACTTGCGGGAAAATGGCAGTCACTTCCGCTCTAGCAGTGGTCCCTTCTGGTCTTGGCACAGCACTTCCGGGAACTTGCGGTCCCGGGGTGCTGCTGGGAGATCCGCTTTTGCTAAAAAGGAGCTCACTTCCGCTGTTGGGAAGTCGCTTCCGGTGTTCTGCGAGTTAGTTCCGGTGGTTCGGGGGTTACTTCCGGTCAGAAGATGTGGATTTCCAGCGCTTAAAGTTGATTTTCGGCGTTCAGGGGCGTTTCCGGGGTGTTTTTTGTTCGCTTCCGGTCAATTTCTGGGCATTTCCGGTTTCGTTGGAGGACTTTCCGGGTCCTAGAGCGCCCGTCTCGATGGTCTTGGAGGACTTTCCGGGTCCTAGAGCGTCCGTCTCGATGGTCTTGGAGGACTTCCGGGTGCTAGACCGTCCGTCTCGATGGTCTTGGAGGACTTCCGGGAGCTAGTCCGCCCGTCTCGATGGTCTTGGAGGACTTCCGGGAGCTAGACCGCCCGTCTCGATGGTCTTGGAGGACTTCCGGGAGCTAGACCGCCCGTCTCTATGGTCTTGGAGGCCTTCCGGGAGCTAGACCGCCCGTCTCTATGGTCTTGGAGGACTTCCTGGAGCTAGACAGTCCATCTCTATGGTCTTGGAGGACTTCCGGGAGCTACACCGTCCGTCTCTATGGTCTTGGAGGACTTCCGGGTGCTAGACCGTCCGTCTCTATGGTCTTGGAGGACTTCCGGATCCTCGCTTTTTCGACTCTATGGTATTGGAGGACTGCTGGATCCTAGCGTTTTTGTCTCTTTGGGATTGGAGGACTTCCGGATCATAGCGTTTTCGACTCTATGGCATTGGAGGACTTCCAGATCCTAGCGTTTTCGTCTCTGCAGCCCTGGAGGACTTCCGTATCATAGCGTTTTTGTCTCTTTGGCATTGGAGGACTTCCGGGTGCTAGACCGTCCATCTCTATGGTCTTGGAGGACTTCCGGATCCTCGCTTTTTCGACTCTTTGGCATTGGAGGACTTCCGAATCATAGCGTTTTCGTCTCTTTGGGATTGGAGGACTTCCGGATCATAGCGTTTTCGTCTCTTTGGGATTGGAGGACTTCCGGATCCTAGCGTTTTCGACTCTATGGGATTGGAGGACTTCCAGATCCTAGCGTTTCGTCTCTGTAGCCCTGCAGGACTTCCAAATCCTAGCGTTTTCATCTCTTTGGGATTGGAGGACTTCCAAATCATAGCGTTTTCGACTCTATGGCATTGGAGGACTTCCGGATCCTAGCGTTTTCATCTCTGTAGCCCTGGAGGACTTTCGGATCACAGCGTTTTCGACTCTATGGTATTGGAGGACTGCTGGATCCCAGCGTTTTCATCTCTGTAGCCCTGGAGGACTCACAGATAATAGTGTTTTCGTCTCTTTGGGATTGGAGGACTTCCGGATCCTCCCTTTTTCGACTCTACGGTATTGGAGGACTGCTGGATCCTAGCGTTTTCATCTCTTTGGGATTGGAGGAATTCCAAATCATAGCGCTTTCGACTCTATGGCATTGGAGGACTTCCGGATCCTAGCGTTTTCATCTCTGTAGCTCTGGAGGACTTCCGGATCTTAGCGTTTTCATCTCTGTAGCCCTGGAGGACTCCCGGATAATAGTGTTTTCGTCTCTTTGGGATTGCAGGACTTCCGTATCATAGCGTTTTCGTCTCTTTGGAATTGGAGGACTTCCAAATCATAGCGTTTTCGGCTCTATGGCATTGGAGGACTTCCGGATCACAGCGTTTTTGTCTCTGTAGCCCTGGAGGACTTCCGGATAACAGCGTTTTCGTCTCTTTAGGATTGGAGGACTTCCGGATCATAGCGTTTTCATCTCTATGGCATTGGAGGACTTCCAGATCCTAGCGTTTTCATCTCTTTGGGATTGGAGGACTTCCTGATCCTAGCGTTTTCATCTCTGTAGCCCTGGAGGACTTCCGCATAATAGTGTTTTTGTCTCTTTGGCATTGGAGGACTTCCGGATCCTAGCGTTTTCATCTCTGTAGCCCTGGAGGACTTCCGGATCCTAGCGTTTTTGTCTCTTTGGGTTTGGAGGACTTCCGGATCCTAGCGTTTTCGTCTCTGTAGCCCTGGAGGACTTCTGGATAATAATGTTTTCGTCTCTTTGGGATTGGAGGACTTCCGGATCCTAGCGTTTTCGTCTCTGTAGCCCTGGAGGACTTCTGGATAATAATGTTTTCGTCTCTTTGGGATTGGAGGACTTTCGGATCCTAGCGTTTTCGTCTCTCTGGTATTGGAGGACTGCTGGATCCTAGCGTTTTCGTCTCCTTGAGATTGGAGGACTTCCGGATCCTAGCGTTTTCGTCTCTGTAGCCCTGGAGGACTTACGGATCATAACATTTTCATCTCTATGGCATTGGAGGACTTCCGAATCCTAGCGTTTTCGTCTCTGTAGCCCTGGAGGACTTCCGGATAACAGCGTTTTCGTCTCTTTGGGATTGGAGGACTTCCGGATATTAGTGTTTTCGTCTCTTTGGGATTGGAGGACTTCCGGATCATAGCGTTTTTGTATCTGCAGCCCTGGAGGACATCCAGATCCTAGCATTTTCGTCTCTTTGGGATTTGAGGACTTCCGGATCATAATGTTTTCAACTCAATGGCATTGGAGGACTTCCAGATCTTAGCTTTTTCGACTCAGTAGCCCTGGAGGACTTCCAGATCATAGAGTTTACGTCGCTTTGGGATTGGAGGACTCCCTACTTTTTTAATGCTTGCCTCTCTTAGTCCCTTGGCTTTGAAAGTTTTGCTTCTATGTATACTTTTATCTCGTTTGGGGTTGGTTTGTTTTTTTTTTTTTTACATTTTCTCCTGTTTGTCCTCTACCCAGTAGTTTTTGAAATTTTCTTTCTACCTCTTCCTGTGTCAAGCTTCCTATCCTTATTTTTCAGTAGTTTTCAGTAGGTTGTGTACCCCGTTGCTTTTTCAATTTACTTTGTATGTGTCACTCTCTTTGTCATCCTTTCTTCATTTTTTTAGTTTCTTCTTGTCTTTCCTAAATTTTATGTCTCCATTTACCTGGTTCCCTTTCCCTTGTTTTTAATTCTTTCCTGTCGTGTTCCATGTTGCTTTTAAAATTTTATTTCTGTGACTCCATTTACCTGGTTCACTGCCTCGTTTTTTTCTTTCCTGCATTTCCCATAGCCCATCGCTTTTTCTTTACTCTTTCGAATCTCCCTCTGCAGAGCTCCCCTTGACAATTTTTAAAATTCCCGGCCTCTCTGTCCCGTTCCTTTCTATTTCTCCCTCCATCCGTCTTACATGCTCTGATTTTTATTTCTGGCCCGTGTTTGTCGCTTTTTCATTTCTCTTTCTATGACTGCCTCTGTCCGGCTTCCCGTCCATATTTTTTTTCCTGCCTCCTCTGTGCCCCTGGATGTGTTTGCAGCCCCTGGGTGCAGAGCTTGTGGCTGTGGACAGGTGCTGGGGAGGGGGGGATGTGTTGGGGGGCTTTGGCCAGGGCCCCTGTTGCCAATGGGCTCCAGCTGGGCCTGGAGCTGGGGCAGCCCCAGGTGTGGCCAGTGAGGCTGAGGATGGGGCTGGCCCTGCTGTGTGAAGGGGCTCTAGCTGTAAAGGGGGCTGCCAGGGCACGCCTGCCTGAGGGAGCTGACAAAGGGGAGCTGGCTGAGGAGGAGGGAACCCAAGGGGGCCCTGCAGGCAGGTGCCTCCAGCAAGGAACGGCCAGTCCCTGCAGCCACGAAGGGGCTCGCCGAGCCGTCCCTGACAGAACGCACCACCAGCACGCAGTGCTGGGAGCTCGGTGCTGCTGAGGCAGAGAGAAAAGCGTTGGGGCGGTGAAGGTCTCCTGCCAGTGCCCGGAGCTGTGGTGAGTCACGCGTTCTCTCCTGCGCGGCCCGGTCCATCTCTGCCGCCCTTCCCCAGATCTCTGCCTGACCTCCCTGCCTGTCCCTGCTTCTGCCTCCCTCTCTGCCGGCCCACCTACCTTGTCCAGCTCCCCAAAACTTGTTACTCTTCTGCCAACTCTGCCCTGTACCACTTCACCTATCCAGGTTTTTTTTTTTCCCTCCGTTTTCCTCTCTGGGCTCCTTCTCCCTACTTCTTCGTCGTTTCCTGTGTTCCTTCTACCCCGTTGCATTTTAATTTCTCCTTCTATGTTTCCCTCTCTCCAACACCCTGTCCCTATTTTTTAATTCCTCTCACTCTCCTGTGCCCCATCGCTTTTTAAATGTTCTTTCCATGTTTCCTTCTAGCCATCTCCCTGTTGCTATTTTGTCATTATTTCCTGTGTTTCTTATACCCCGTTGCTTTTAAAATTTTCTTTAACTACAGTTCCTTCTAGCCATCTCCCTGTCCCTGCTTTTTTTAACACTCCTGTGTTGCTTGTCCTCGATCGCTGTTTAGGTTTCCTTTCTACTTTGTCCCCTCTCCATCTCCCTGTCCCTATGTTTTAATTCTTGCCTATCTTTCTCGTACTCAAGTGCTTTTTAAAATTCCTTCTACGTCTCCCTCTGTCTGGCTCCCTTCCTTGATTTTTTTTTTTTTTTTTTTTTAAATTCTCCCCTATATTTCTCGTACCCCACGGCTCTTTAATTTCTCTTTCAACAATTCCCTTTATCTGGCTCCCTTCCCCTAAATTTTATTTCCTCCCTTTCTTCCGTATACCCTGTCACCTTTTAAATTTTCTTTCAGTGTTTCCTTCCCTTCTCTTCTCATCCCTCTTCCTATTTTTCAGTTCCTTCCTGTTTTTCTTGTAGTCCGACACTTTTAAAAATGTCTTTCTGTCTCCCTCTATCTGACTCGGGTCCCGATTCTTTTTAACTCCTCCCTCTCTGTCCTGTACCCAGTTGCTTTACAAATCTTCTTTCTAGGTCTCCACTTACTTAGTTTCCTGTCCTTCCTTTTTCTTTTTTTTTCCTGTCTATACTGTACTCCGTCAGTTTAAAATTTTGTTTCTATGGCCACTTTTATCCATTGACCGTCTGTATTTTCTAATGCTCTCCCATCTATCCTGGACCCTGTCGCTTCTTCAGTTTTCTTTCTACCTCTGCTTTTACCAAGCTCCCCATCCCTATTTTTGAATTCTTTCCCGCGTAGTGTATCCCCTCGCTTCTTACCTTTACTGCTACGTGTGCCTATTTTTGCCTCTGTTCTCACTTTTTAATTTGTTCTTGTCTTTCCTTAAAGCCACCACATTTCCCATTTTCTTTCTATGTCAAAGTTTATCCACTGTGCTGTCCCTATTTGTTATGTCTTCCTGTCTATCCTGTACCCTGTCGCTTTTAAGACTTTTCTTGCCATGTCTACTTTAACCAATTCACCGTCTGTCTTTTTTATTTGTTTCCTGTCTGCTCTGTACCCCATGGCTTTTGAAGTTTGCTATGTCTCTCTGTATATTTCTCCCTATTCGTATTTTGTAGCTTTTTCTTGTCTTTCCTTAATACCTTTGCTTTTATGATTTTCTGCCTAGGTCTCCCTCTCATCACCCTACCCCAATTTTTAAGTGATTTTTCTTGTCTTTCCTTAATGCCTTTGCTTTTTGAATTTTCTTGCTGTGTCAACTTTTATCCCATTTTCTGTACCCATTTTTACTTTTTGTCCCGCCTGTCCTTTACCTGCTTGCTTTTCAAATTTTCCTTCCGCGTCTACTTTAACCACGTCGCTGTCTTTATTTTTAACACTTTTCCTGCCTGTCTGGAACCCCTTGCTTTTTCACTTTTCATTCTATGTCTACTTTCATTGAACTCCCTATCCACATATTTTCACTTATTCCTGTCTGTTGTGTGCCATGTCACTTTCAACGTTTTATTTCCAGGTGCATCTCTATTTTTTTTTTACCCTAGCCTTATTTTTTAATTTGTTCTTCTCTGTCTTAATGCCATCGCCTATTAAAGTTTCTTTCTATATCAACACTTATTATGTTTGCTGTCCCTATTTTTAAACCGTTTTCCTGTCTCTCCCGTACCCCGTCACTTTTTAGACTTTCTTTCTATGTCTCTCTTTATCTAGTTTTCCGTCCCCATTTTTTGAATTTTTTCCTGTGTTTCCTGTACCACAGCTTCTTACACTTTTGTTTCTGTGTGTGCAGGTTTCGGATGGGATAGAGTTAGTTTTCTTCACGGTAGCTGGTACTGGGCTACGTTTTTGGATTTGTGCTGAAAACAGCATTGATAGCACCGGGAGGTGTCGGTTACTGCTGAGCAGCGCTTGCGCCGTGTCAAGGGCTGCTCTGCTCCTCACCCTGCCCTGCCAGCGAGTGGGCTGGGCGTACACGAGGGGTTGGGAATGGTCGCGGCCGGGACGGCTGACCAAAGGGATATTCCAGACCGTATGACGTCATGCTCAGCAATAAAACTGGGTGTGGGGGGGAGGTTGGTGGGTGGGGGGGACCGCTGCTCGGGACGGGCTGGGCATCGGTCGGAGAGTGGTGAGCATGTGTTTGCATTTGCATCGCTTGTTTGGTTTTTTTAAAATTTGTTTTTAATTATTAAACTTGTTTTGTATCAACCCACGAGAGTGTCTCTCTCATGTTTACCTTTCCAATTCTCCCCCCCATCCCAGCTGTATGGTGCTTACTTGCCAGCCAGGGTTAAACCATGACGCCCTTTCTACTTTTATGAAGCTGCCTATTGTTGATTTTTAAGTTTTTTAAATTTTTAAAAATACCTTAAAATACTTGAAATATTTTGAAAACCTGCCGCGTACCTGGTCGCTTTTACAATTTTCTTTCTCTGTCTACGTTCATCCAGTTCACTGTCTTTACTTTGTAATGTATGCCTCTCTTTTCTGTGCCCCGTCGCTTCTAAGGTTCCTTTCTATTTCTCCGTTCACCGTCACTATTTTTTTTCATTTTCCTTGTCTGTCCTGTGCACAATCCCTTGTAAATTTTTCCTTCTACGTCTACTTTTATCAAGCTGCGTATCACTGTTTATTAATTCTTTCCTGGCTATCGTGTGCCCTGACCCTTTTACGCTTTCTTTCTGCTTCTACATCTACTTTAACCTATTTGCTGTCTTTAGCATGTCTTTATTTCCTTAATCACCATTGCTTTTTAAATTTTCTGTCTACTTTTATCCCCTTCGCGGTCTTTATTTGCCTACCTTTACTTTTTTTTTTTTAAAAAAAATTCTTTCTTGTCTTTCCTTAACGCCGTCGCTTTTTAAGGGGTTTTTTCTACATCTCTTTTAGTTCGCTGTTCCACTTTTTGTAATACTTCATTTACTTCCCTAATCCCCCTCACTTCTTAAATGTTCTTCCTATGCCTACTTTCATTCCCCTTGCTGGCTGTTTTTCAGTATTGCTTCTCTTTGTTCTGTTCCATCGCTTTTTAGACTTTCTTTCTACGTCTTCGTTTTAGTTCACCGTCGCTTTTTTGAAATTTTTTCCTCATTTCCTTAGTCCCCATTGCTTTCAAAACTTCCTACTTTTCTCTCGTTTGCCGTCTTTAGTGTTTAATTATTTTTTCTTGGCTTTCCTTCGTGCCGCCGCTGTTTAGATTTTGCCTCTATGTCTCCGCTTTAGTTCGCCGTCCCCATTTTAAAATTTTTTCCTTAGTTCTTTAATCCCCGCTGCTTTTAAAATGGTCTGTCGTCTTTGATCCCGTTTGCTGTCTTTATTTTGCTGTCTTTATTTTTTAGTTATTTCTTCTCTCTCCTTAGTGCCGTCATCGCTTTTAAACTTTTCTTACGACCTCTGTTGGAGTTGGCTGTCGCTAGTGAATTTTTTGCCTTTTTTCCCCACTAACTCCCATCGCTTTTTAAACGCAGTTTCTATGCCTACTCTTCTTCCCGTCGATATCTTTATTTTTCATTATTTCTTGTCTGTCTTCAGGGCCATAGCCTTTTAAGTTTTCTTTCTACTTCTCCATTTTAGTTCAGTGTCGCTATGATTTCCTTTTTTCCTTATTTCCGTAATCCCTGGTGCTTTTACAGTTTTCTGTCTAATTTTATCCCGGTTGGTGTCTTTCTTTAATTGCTACTTATCTGTCCTTAGTGCCGGCGCTTTACAAATTTTCTTTCTACGTCGGTTTCAGTTCGCTGTCCCTATTTTTAAATTTTTCTTCCATTCGTTTCCGTAATCGCCATCGCTTGTTAAATTTTCTACTTTCACCCCGTTTGCTGTCTTTATTTTGCTTTCTTTTCCTTTAATTTTTTTTTCTTCTCTCTCGCTAGTGCCCTTGCTTTTTAAGGCTTTTTTCCTACATCTCTCTTAGTTTACTGTCCCTGTATTTTGATTTTGCCCTTTATTTCCCTAATGCCCCTCGCTTTTTTAACGTTAGTTCTATGCTGACTTGTATTCCCTTCGTTATCTTTATTTTTAATTATTTCTTGTCTTTCCTCAGTCCCGTTGCTTTTTAGATTTTCTTTCTACGTCTCCGGTTTAGTTCACCGTCCCTATTTGAACATTTTTTTGTTCTTTCTTCAGTCCCCATTGCTTTTAAGATTTTCTCTCTAAGTTTATCCCGTTTACTGTCTTTATTTTTTAATTATTTCTTCTCTTTCCTTAGTGCCTTAGTCGCTTTTTACAATTTCTGTCCGTCTTTGTTTAGTTTGCTGTTGCTACTTTTTTAATGCTTGCCTCTCTTAGTCCCTTGGCTTTGAAAGTTTTGCTTCTATGTATACTTTTATCTCGTTTGGGGTTGGTTTTTTTTTTTTTTTTTACATTTTCTCCTGTTTGTCCTCTACCCAGTAGTTTTTGAAATTTTCTTTCTACCTCTTCCTGTGTCAAGCTTCCTATCCTTATTTTTCAGTAGTTTTCAGTAGGTTGTGTACCCCGTTGCTTTTTCAATTTACTTTGTATGTGTCATTCTCTTTGTCATCCTTTCTTTATTTTTTTAGTTTCTTCTTGTCTTTCCTAAGAGAGGTGGCTTTTTAGTTTTTCTCGATCTAATTCTATCCCATCCAATGTGTTGATTTGTTAATTCTTTCCTGTCTGTCCCGCAGCCTGCGCTTCACTTTATGAATTTTCTTCGTGTGCCTCTGTTTATTTCGATCGCTGTCTCTATTTTGTTATTTTTTTCTCTCTCTTCAACCCTTGGCTTTTAAAATTTTGTTTCTATATGCACCGGTAATCTAGTTTGCTGGCCCTGTCTTTAGTCCTCTGCTGGCTGTCCCGCACCTCTTCGCGTTTTCACGTTGCCTTCCACGTCTGCTTTTATCCAGCTCCCTATCCCTATTTTTTAATTCTTTCCCGCCTGTTGCGTACCCCGTCGCTTTTGAATGTTTCTTTCTCGCTCGTCTTTTCTCCGGTTTGCTCTCCCTATTTTTTGGTTTGGGGCGTTTTTTCTCTTCTCCTTACCCTGTCGCTTTTTAAATTTTATGTCTCCATTTACCTGGTTCCCTTTCCCTTGTTTTTAATTCTTTCCTGTCGTGTTCCATGTTGCTTTTAAAATTTTATTTCTGTGACTCCATTTACCTGGTTCACTGCCTCGTTTTTTTCTTTCCTGCATTTCCCATAGCCCATCGCTTTTTCCTTTACTCTTTCGAATCTCCCTCTGCAGAGCTCCCCTTGACAATTTTTAAAATTCCCGGCCTCTCTGTCCCGTTCCTTTCTATTTCTCCCTCCATCCGTCTTACGTGCTCTGATTTTTATTTCTGGCCCGTGTTTGTCGCTTTTTCATTTCTCTTTCTATGACTGCCTCTGTCCGGCTTCCCGTCCATATTTTTTTTTTTTTTTTTTTCCTTTTTAAATTCCTTCCGCTTTATTCCCCTGTTGCAGTTTTCTCTCTGTCTCCCTCTATCCAGTTTCCTGCCGGGGAAAAAATCCCCCTCCTCCGTCTCTCTGTCTCCTGCCTGCGGGTGTCTCCTTCTCTCTGTCCCTCTCTGCTCTTCCTGTCACCCTGCTCGGTCCTTTCCATCTCTCAGCCCTGCTCCCTCCCCCTCTTATTTATTGCTCCATCTCCCCATCCTCCTCCTCGCTGCCCTCCATTTCTCTCTCTCTCTCTCTCTCCATCCTTGTGCGGCTCCCCGTCCCTCTTTTTTGTTCCCAGCATACCATTTTCTGGCTCCCTGTCCCACGCCTCTTCTCTACCGCCCTCTGTCCTTCCTCCTGCTTGCCTCTTCCCTCTTTTCCTTCTCGCCTGCTGCCTTTGGGCACCGAGCCTTGGAGCCAGCTCACTGCCGGCATTCCTAATGTGCATTAAGGAATAAACTGTTCCTGCCTCCTCTGTGCCCCTGGATGTGTTTGCAGCCCCTGGGTGCAGAGCTTGTGGCTGTGGACAGGTGCTGGGGAGGGGGGGATGTGTTGGGGGGCTTTGGCCAGGGCCCCTGTTGCCAATGGGCTCCAGCTGGGCCTGGAGCTGGGGCAGCCCCAGGTGTGGCCAGTGAGGCTGAGGTTGGGGCTGGCCCTGCTGTGTGAAGGGGCTCTAGCTGTAAAGGGGGCTGCCAGGGCACGCCTGCCTGAGGGAGCTGACAAAGGGGAGCTGGCTGAGGAGGAGGGAACCCAAGGGGGCCCTGCAGGCAGGTGCCTCCAGCAAGGAACGGCCAGTCCCTGCAGCCACGAAGGGGCTCGCCGAGCCGTCCCTGACAGAACGCACCACCAGCACGCAGTGCTGGGAGCTCGGTGCTGCTGAGGCAGAGAGAAAAGCGTTGGGGCGGTGAAGGTCTCCTGCCAGTGCCCGGAGCTGTGGTGAGTCACGCGTTCTCTCCTGCGCAGCCCGGTCCATCTCTGCCGCCCTTCCCCAGATCTCTGCCTGACCTCCCTGCCTGTCCCTGCTTCTGTCTCCCTCTCTGCCAGCCCACCTACCTTGTCCAGCTCCCCAAAACTTGTTACTCTTCTGCCAACTCTGCCCTGTACCACTTCACCTATCCAGTTTTTTTTTTTCCCCTCCGTTTTCCTCTCTGGGCTCCTTCTCCCTACTTCTTCGTCGTTTCCTGTGTTCCTTCTACCCCGTTGCATTTTAATTTCTCTTTCTATGTTTCCCTCTCTCCAACACCCTGTCCCTATTTTTTAATTCCTCTCACTCTCCTGTGCCCCATCGCTTTTTAAATGTTCTTTCCATGTTTCCTTCTAGCCATCTCCCTGTTGCTATTTTGTCATTATTTCCTGTGTTTCTTATACCCCGTTGCTTTTAAAATTTTCTTTAACTACAGTTCCTTCTAGCCATCTCCCTGTCCCTGCTTTTTTTAACACTCCTGTGTTGCTTGTCCTCGATCGCTGTTTAGGTTTCCTTTCTACTTTGTCCCCTCTCCATCTCCCTGTCCCTATGTTTTAATTCTTGCCTATCTTTCTCGTACTCAAGTGCTTTTTAAAATTCCTTCTACGTCTCCCTCTGTCTGGCTCCCTTCCTTGATTTTTTTTTTTTTTTATTCTCCCCTATATTTCTCGTACCCGACGGCTCTTTAATTTCTCTTTCAACAATTCCCTTTATCTGGCTCCCTTCCCCTAAATTTTATTTCCTCCCTTTCTTCCGTATACCCTGTCACCTTTTAAATTTTCTTTCAGTGTTTCCTTCCCTTCTCTTCTCATCCCTCTTCCTATTTTTCAGTTCCTTCCTGTTTTTCTTGTAGTCCGACACTTTTAAAAATGTCTTTCTGTCTCCCTCTATCTGACTCGGGTCCCGATTCTTTTTAACTCCTCCCTCTCTGTCCTGTACCCAGTTGCTTTACAAATCTTCTTTCTAGGTCTCCACTTACTTAGTTTCCTGTCCTTCCTTTTTCATTTTTTTTCCTGTCTATACTGTACTCCGTCAGTTTAAAATTTTGTTTCTATGGCCACTTTTATCCATTGACCGTCTGTATTTTCTAATGCTCTCCCATCTATCCTGGACCCTGTCGCTTCTTCAGTTTTCTTTCTACCTCTGCTTTTACCAAGCTCCCCATCCCTATTTTTGAATTCTTTCCCGCGTAGTGTATCCCCTCGCTTCTTACCTTTACTGCTACGTGTGCCTATTTTTGCCTCTGTTCTCACTTTTTAATTTGTTCTTGTCTTTCCTTAAAGCCACCACATTTCCCATTTTCTTTCTATGTCAAAGTTTATCCACTGTGCTGTCCCTATTTGTTATGTCTTCCTGTCTATCCTGTACCCTGTCGCTTTTAAGACTTTTCTTGCCATGTCTACTTTAACCAATTCACCGTCTGTCTTTTTTATTTGTTTCCTGTCTGCTCTGTACCCCATGGCTTTTGAAGTTTGCTATGTCTCTCTGTATATTTCTCCCTATTCGTATTTTGTAGCTTTTTCTTGTCTTTCCTTAATACCTTTGCTTTTATGATTTTCTGCCTAGGTCTCCCTCTCATCACCCTACCCCAATTTTTGAGTGATTTTTCTTGTCTTTCCTTAATGCCTTTGCTTTTTGAATTTTCTTGCTGTGTCAACTTTTATCCCATTTTCTGTACCCATTTTTAATTTTTGTCCCGCCTGTCCTTTACCTGCTTGCTTTTCAAATTTTCCTTCCGCGTCTACTTTAACCACGTCGCTGTCTTTATTTTTAACATTTTTCCTGCCTGTCTGGAACCCCTTGCTTTTTCACTTTTCATTCTATGTCTACTTTCATTGAACTCCCTATCCACATATTTTCACTTATTCCTGTCTGTTGTGTGCCATGTCACTTTCAACGTTTTATTTCCAGGTGCATCTCTATATTTTTTTTTTACCCTAGCCTTATTTTTTAATTTGTTCTTCTCTGTCTTAATGCCATCGCTTATTAAAGTTTCTTTCTATATCAACACTTATTATGTTTGCTGTCCCTATTTTTAAACCGTTTTCCTGTCTCTCCCGTACCCCGTCACTTTTTAGACTTTCTTTCTATGTCTCTCTTTATCTAGTTTTCCGTCCCCATTTTTTGAATTTTTTCCTGTGTTTCCTGTACCACAGCTTCTTACACTTTTGTTTCTGTGTGTGCAGGTTTCGGATGGGATAGAGTTAGTTTTCTTCACGGTAGCCGGTACTGGGCTACGTTTTGGATTTGTGCTGAAAACAGCATTGATAGCACCGGGAGGTGTCGGTTACTGCTGAGCAGCGCTTGCGCCGCGTCAAGGGCTGCTCTGCTCCTCACCCTGCCCTGCCAGCGAGTGGGCTGGGCGTACACGAGGGGTTGGGAATGGTCGCGGCCGGGACGGCTGACCCAACTGACCAAAGGGATATTCCAGACCGTATGACGTCGTGCTCAGCAATAAAACTGGGTGTGGGGGGAAGGTTGGTGGGTGGGGGGGACCGCTGCTCGGGACGGGCTGGGCATCGGTCGGAGAGTGGTGAGCATGTGTTTGCATTTGCATCGCTTGTTTGGTTTTTTTAAAATTTGTTTTTAATTATTAAACTTGTTTTGTATCAACCCACGAGAGTGTCTCTCTCATGTTTACCTTTCCAATTCTCCCCCCCATCCAGGCTGTATGGTGCTTACTTGCCAGCCAGCGTTAAACCATGACGCCCTTTCTACTTTTATGAAGCTGCCTATTGTTGATTTTTAAGTTTTTTAAATTTTTAAAAATACCTTAAAATACTTTCAATATTTAAATATTTTGAAAACCTGCCGCGTACCTGGTCGCTTTTACAATTTTCTTTCTCTGTCTACTTTCATCCAGTTCACTGTCTTTACTTTGTAATGTATGCCTCTCTTTTCTGTGCCCCGTCGCTTCTAAGGTTCCTTTCTATTTCTCTGTTCACCGTCACTATTTTTTTTCATTTTCCTTGTCTGTCCTGTGCACAATCCCTTGTAAATTTTTCCTTCTACGTCTACTTTTATCAAGCTGCGTATCACTGTTTATTAATTCTTTCCTGGCTATCGTGTGCCCTGACCCTTTTACACTTTCTTTCTGCTTCTACATCTACTTTAACCTATTTGCTGTCTTTAGCATGTCTTTATTTCCTTAATCACCATTGCTTTTTAAATTTTCTGTCTACTTTTATCCCCTTCGCGGTCTTTATTTGCCTACCTTTACTTTTTTTTTTTTTTTAAAAATTCTTTCTTGTCTTTCCTTAACGCCGTCGCTTTTTAAGGGGTTTTTTCTACATCTCTTTTAGTTCGCTGTTCCACTTTTTGTAATACTTCATTTACTTCCCTAATCCCCCTCACTTCTTAAATGTTCTTCCTATGCCTACTTTCATTCCCCTTGCTGGCTGTTTTTCAGTATTGCTTCTCTTTGTTCTGTTCCATCGCTTTTTAGACTTTCTTTCTACGTCTTCGTTTTAGTTCACCGTCGCTTTTTTGAAATTTTTTCCTCATTTCCTTAGTCCCCGTTGCTTTCAAAACTTCCTACTTTTCTCTCGTTTGCCGTCTTTAGTGTTTAATTATTTTTTCTTGGCTTTCCTTCGTGCCGCCGCTGTTTAGATTTTGCCTCTACGTCTCCGCTTTAGTTCGCCGTCCCCATTTTAAAATTTTTTCCTTAGTTCTTTAATCCCCGCTGCTTTTAAAATGGTCTGTCGTCTTTGATCCCGTTTGCTGTCTTTATTTTTTAGTTACTTCTTCTCTCTCCTTAGTGCCGTCGCTTTTAAACTTTTCTTACGACCTCTGTTGGAGTTGGCTGTCGCTAGTGAATTTTTTGCCTTTTTTCCCCACTAACTCCCATCGCTTTTTAAACGCAGTTTCTATGCCTACTCTTCTTCCCGTCCATATCTTTATTTTTCATTATTTCTTGTCTGTCTTCAGGGCCATAGCCTTTTAAGTTTTCTTTCTACTTCTCCATTTTAGTTCAGTGTCGCTATGATTTCCTTTTTTCCTTATTTCCGTAATCCCTGGTGCTTTTACAGTTTTCTGTCTAATTTTATCCCGGTTGGTGTCTTTCTTTAATTGCTACTTATCTGTCCTTAGTGCCGGCGCTTTACAAATTTTCTTTCTACGTCGGTTTCAGTTCGCTGTCCCTATTTTTAAATTTTTCTTCCATTCGTTTCCGTAATCGCCATCGCTTGTTAAATTTTCTACTTTCACCCCGTTTGCTGTCTTTATTTTGCTTTCTTTTCCTTTAACTTTTTTTTCTTCTCTCTCGCTAGTGCCCTTGCTTTTTAAGGCTTTTTTCCTACATCTCTCTTAGTTTACTGTCCCTGTATTTTGATTTTGCCCTTTATTTCCCTAATGCCCCTCGCTTTTTTAACGTTAGTTCTATGCTGACTTGTATTCCCTTCGTTATCTTTATTTTTAATTATTTCTTGTCCTTCCTCAGTCCCGTTGCTTTTTAGATTTTCTTTCTACGTCTCCGGTTTAGTTCACCGTCCCTATTTGAACATTTTTTTGTTCTTTCTTCAGTCCCCATTGCTTTTAAGATTTTCTCTCTAAGTTTATCCCGTTTACTGTCTTTATTTTTTAATTATTTCTTCTCTTTCCTTAGTGCCTTAGTCGCTTTTTACAATTTCTGTCCGTCTTTGTTTAATTTGCTGTTGCTGCTTTTTTAATGCTTGCCTCTCTTAGTCCCTTGGCTTTGAAAGTTTTGCTTCTATGTATACTTTTATCTCGTTTGGGGTTGGGTTTTTTTTTTTTAACATTTTCTCCTGTTTGTCCTCCACCCAGTAGTTTTTGAAATTTTCTTTCTACCTCTTCCTGTGTCAAGCTTCCTATCCTTATTTTTCAGTAGTTTTCAGTAGGTTGTGTACCCCGTTGCTTTTTCAATTTACTTTGTATGTGTCACTCTCTTTGTCATCCTTTCTTTATTTTTTTAGTTTCTTCTTGTCTTTCCTAAGAGAGGTGGCTTTTTAGTTTTTCTCGATCTAATTCTATCCCATCCAATGTGTTGATTTGTTAATTCTTTCCTGTCTGTCCCGCAGCCTGCGCTTCACTTTATGAATTTTCTTCGTGTGCCTCTGTTTATTTCGATCGCTGTCTCTATTTTGTTATTTTTTTCTCTCTCTTCAACCCTTGGCTTTTAAAATTTTGTTTCTATATGCACCGGTAATCTAGTTTGCTGTCCCTGTCTTTAGTCCTCTGCTGGCTGTCCCGCACCTCTTTGCGTTTTCACGTTGCCTTCCACGTCTGCTTTTATCCAGCTCCCTATCCCTATTTTTTAATTCTTTCCCGCCTGTTGCGTACCCCGTCGCTTTTGAATGTTTCTTTCTCGCTCGTCTTTTCTCCGGTTTGCTCTCCCTATTTTTTGGTTTGGGGCGTTTTTTCTCTTCTCCTTACCCTGTCGCTTTTTAAATTTTATGTCTCCATTTACCTGGTTCCCTTTCCCTTGTTTTTAATTCTTTCCTGTCGTGTTCCATGTTGCTTTTAAAATTTTATTTCTGTGACTCCATTTACCTGGTTCACTGCCTCGTTTTTTTCTTTCCTGCATTTCCCATAGCCCATCGCTTTTTCTTTACTCTTTCGAATCTCCCTCTGCAGAGCTCCCCTTGACAATTTTTAAAATTCCCGGCCTCTCTGTCCCGTTCCTTTCTATTTCTCCCTCCATCCGTCTTACGTGCTCTGATTTTTATTTCTGGCCCGTGTTTGTCGCTTTTTCATTTCTCTTTCTATGACTGCCTCTGTCCGGCTTCCCGTCCATATTTTTTTTTTTTTTTTTTCCTTTTTAAATTCCTTCCGCTTTATTCCCCTGTTGCAGTTTTCTCTCTGTCTCCCTCTATCCAGTTTCCTGCCGGGGAAAAAATCCCCCTCCTCCGTCTCTCTGTCTCCTGCCTGCGGGTGTCTCCTTCTCTCTGTCCCTCTCTGCTCTTCCTGTCACCCTGCTCGGTCCTTTCCATCTCTCAGCCCTGCTCCCTCCCCCTCTTATTTATTGCTCCATCTCCCCATCCTCCTCCTCACTGCCCTCCATTTCTCTCTCTCTCTCTCTCTCTCCATCCTTGTGCGGCTCCCCGTCCCTCTTTTTTGTTCCCAGCATACCATTTTCTGGCTCCCTGTCCCACGCCTCTTCTCTACCGCCCTCTGTCCTTCCTCCTGCTTGCCTCTTCCCTCTTTTCCTTCTCGCCTGCTGCCTTTGGGCACCGAGCCTTGGAGCCAGCTCACTGCCGGCATTCCTAATGTGCATTAAGGAATAAACTGTTCCTGCCTCCTCTGTGCCCCTGGATGTGTTTGCAGCCCCTGGGTGCAGAGCTTGTGGCTGTGGACAGGTGCTGGGGAGGGGGGGATGTGTTGGGGGGCTTTGGCCAGGGCCCCTGTTGCCAATGGGCTCCAGCTGGGCCTGGAGCTGGGGCAGCCCCAGGTGTGGCCAGTGAGGCTGAGGATGGGGCTGGCCCTGCTGTGTGAAGGGGCTCTAGCTGTAAAGGGGGCTGCCAGGGCACGCCTGCCTGAGGGAGCTGACAAAGGGGAGCTGGCTGAGGAGGAGGGAACCCAAGGGGGCCCTGCAGGCAGGTGCCTCCAGCAAGGAACGGCCAGTCCCTGCAGCCACGAAGGGGCTCGCCGAGCCGTCCCTGACAGAACGCACCACCAGCACGCACTGCTGGGAGCTCGGTGCCTCCACTGGCTGCATGCGTGAGCCGCTGGGAAGCCTGGAGGTAGAAGAGCATTGAGGCGCCTGCCGCTGAGGCAGAGAGAAAAGCGTTGGGGCGGTGAAGGTCTCCTGCCAGTGCCCGGAGCTGTGGTGAGTCACGCGTTCTCTCCTGTGCGGCCCGGTCCATCTCTGCCGCCCTTCCCCAGATCTCTGCCTGACCTCCCTGCCTGTCCCTGCTTCTGTCTCCCTCTCTGCTGGCCCACCTACCTTGTCCAGCTCCCCAAAACTTGTTACTCTTCTGCCAACTCTGCCCTGTACCACTTCACCTATCCAGGTTTTTTTTTTTCCCTCCGTTTTCCTCTCTGGGCTCCTTCTCCCTACTTCTTCGTCGTTTCCTGTGTTCCTTCTACCCCGTTGCATTTTAATTTCTCCTTCTATGTTTCCCTCTCTCCAACACCCTGTCCCTATTTTTTAATTCCTCTCACTCTCCTGTGCCCCATCGCTTTTTAAATGTTCTTTCCATGTTTCCTTCTAGCCATCTCCCTGTTGCTATTTTGTCATTATTTCCTGTGTTTCTTATACCCCGTTGCTTTTAAAATTTTCTTCAACTACAGTTCCTTCTAGCCATCTCCCTGTCCCTGCTTTTTTTAACACTCCTGTGTTGCTTGTCCTCGATCGCTGTTTAGGTTTCCTTTCTACTTTGTCCCCTCTCCATCTCCCTGTCCCTATGTTTTAATTCTTGCCTATCTTTCTCGTACTCAATTGCTTTTTAAAATTCCTTCTACGTCTCCCTCTGCCTGGCTCCCTTCCGTGATTTTTTTTTTTTTTTTTTTTTAAATTCTCCCCTATATTTCTCGTACCCGACGGCTCTTTAATTTCTCTTTCAACAATTCCCTTTATCTGGCTCCCTTCCCCTAAATTTTATTTCCTCCCTTTCTTCCGTATACCCTGTCACCTTTTAAATTTTCTTTCAGTGTTTCCTTCCCTTCTCTTCTCATCCCTCTTCCTATTTTTCAGTTCCTTCCTGTTTTTCTTGTAGTCCGACACTTTTAAAAATGTCTTTCTGTCTCCCTCTATCTGACTCGGGTCCCGATTCTTTTTAACTCCTCCCTCTCTGTCCTGTACCCAGTTGCTTTACAAATCTTCTTTCTAGGTCTCCACTTACTTAGTTTCCTGTCCTTCCTTTTTCATTTTTTTTCCTGTCTATACTGTACTCCGTCAGTTTAAAATTTTGTTTCTATGGCCACTTTTATCCATTGACCGTCTGTATTTTCTAATGCTCTCCCATCTATCCTGGACCCTGTCGCTTCTTCAGTTTTCTTTCTACCTCTGCTTTTACCAAGCTCCCCATCCCTATTTTTGAATTCTTTCCCGCGTAGTGTATCCCCTCGCTTCTTACCTTTACTGCTACGTGTGCCTATTTTTGCCTCTGTTCTCACTTTTTAATTTGTTCTTGTCTTTCCTTAAAGCCACCACATTTCCAATTTTCTTTCTATGTCAAAGTTTATCCACTGTGCTGTCCCTATTTGTTATGTCTTCCTGTCTATCCTGTACCCTGTCGCTTTTAAGACTTTTCTTGCCATGTCTACTTTAACCAATTCACCGTCTGTCTTTTTTATTTGTTTCCTGTCTGCTCTGTACCCCATGGCTTTTGAAGTTTGCTATGTCTCTCTGTATATTTCTCCCTATTCGTATTTTGTAGCTTTTTCTTGTCTTTCCTTAATACCTTTGCTTTTATGATTTTCTGCCTAGGTCTCCCTCTCATCACCCTACCCCAATTTTTAAGTGATTTTTCTTGTCTTTCCTTAATGCCTTTGCTTTTTGAATTTTCTTGCTGTGTCAACTTTTATCCCATTTTCTGTACCCATTTTTAATTTTTGTCCCGCCTGTCCTTTACCTGCTTGCTTTTCAAATTTTCCTTCCGCCTCTACTTTAACCACGTCGCTGTCTTTATTTTTAACACTTTTCCTGCCTGTCTGGAACCCCTTGCTTTTTCACTTTTCATTCTATGTCTACTTTCATTGAACTCCCTATCCACATATTTTCACTTATTCCTGTCTGTTGTGTGCCATGTCACTTTCAACGTTTTATTTCCAGGTGCATCTCTATTTTTTTTTTACCCTAGCCTTATTTTTTAATTTGTTCTTCTCTGTCTTAATGCCATCGCCTATTAAAGTTTCTTTCTATATCAACACTTATTATGTTTGCTGTCCCTATTTTTAAACCGTTTTCCTGTCTCTCCCGTACCCCGTCACTTTTTAGACTTTCTTTCTATGTCTCTCTTTATCTAGTTTTCCGTCCCCATTTTTTGAATTTTTTCCTGTGTTTCCTGTACCACAGCTTCTTACATTTTTGTTTCTGTGTGTGCAGGTTTCGGATGGGATAGAGTTAGTTTTCTTCACGGTAGCTGGTACTGGGCTACGTTTTTGGATTTGTGCTGAAAACAGCATTGATAGCACCGGGAGGTGTCGGTTACTGCTGAGCAGCGCTTGCGCCGCGTCAAGGGCTGCTCTGCTCCTCACCCTGCCCTGCCAGCGAGTGGGCTGGGCGTACACGAGGGGTTGGGAATGGTCGCGGCCGGGACGGCTGACCAAAGGGATATTCCAGACCGTATGACGTCGTGCTCAGCAATAAAACTGGGTGTGGGGGGGAGGTTGGTGGGTGGGGGGGACCGCTGCTCGGGACGGGCTGGGCATCGGTCGGGTAGTGGTGAGCATGTGTTTGCATTTGCATCGCTTGTTTGGTTTTTTTTAAATTTGTTTTTAATTATTAAACTTGTTTTGTATCAACCCACGAGAGTGTCTCTCTCATGTTTACCTTTCCAATTCTCCCCCCCATCCCAGCTGTATGGTGCTTACTTGCCAGCCAGGGTTAAACCATGACGCCCTTTCTACTTTTATGAAGCTGCCTATTGTTGATTTTTAAGTTTTTTAAATTTTTAAAAATACCTTAAAATACTTTAAATATTTTGAAAACCTGCCGCGTACCTGGTCGCTTTTACAATTTTCTTTCTCTGTCTACTTTCATCCAGTTCACTGTCTTTATTTTGTAATGTATGCCTCTCTTTTCTGTGCCCCGTCGCTTCTAAGGTTCCTTTCTATTTCTCCGTTCACCGTCACTATTTTTTTTCATTTTCCTTGTCTGTCCTGTGCACAATCCCTTGTAAATTTTTCCTTCTACGTCTACTTTTATCAAGCTGCGTATCACTGTTTATTAAATCTTTCCTGGCTATCGTGTGCCCTGACCCTTTTACACTTTCTTTCTGCTTCTACATCTACTTTAACCTATTTGCTGTCTTTAGCATGTCTTTATTTCCTTAATCACCATTGCTTTTTAAATTTTCTGTCTACTTTTATCCCCTTCGCGGTCTTTATTTGCCTACCTTTACTTTTTTTTTTTTTTAAAAATTCTTTCTTGTCTTTCCTTAACGCCGTCGCTTTTTAAGGGGTTTTTTCTACATCTCTTTTAGTTCGCTGTTCCACTTTTTGTAATACTTCATTTACTTCCCTAATCCCCCTCACTTCTTAAATGTTCTTCCTATGCCTACTTTCATTCCCCTTGCTGGCTGTTTTTCAGTATTGCTTCTCTTTGTTCTGTTCCATCGCTTTTTAGACTTTCTTTCTACGTCTTCGTTTTAGTTCACCGTCGCTTTTTTGAAATTTTTTCCTCATTTCCTTAGTCCCCGTTGCTTTCAAAACTTCCTACTTTTCTCTCGTTTGCCGTCTTTAGTGTTTAATTATTTTTTCTTGGCTTTCCTTCGTGCCGCCGCTGTTTAGATTTTGCCTCTACGTCTCCGCTTTAGTTCGCCGTCCCCATTTTAAAATTTTTTCCTTAGTTCTTTAATCCCCGCTGCTTTTAAAATGGTCTGTCGTCTTTGATCCCGTTTGCTGTCTTTAATTTGCTGTCTTTATTTTTTAGTTATTTCTTCTCTCTCCTTAGTGCCGTCGTCGCTTTTAAACTTTTCTTACGACCTCTGTTGGAGTTGGCTGTCGCTAGTGAATTTTTTGCCTTTTTTCCCCACTAACTCCCATCGCTTTTTAAACGCAGTTTCTATGCCTACTCTTCTTCCCGTCCATATCTTTATTTTTCATTATTTCTTGTCTGTCTTCAGGGCCATAGCCTTTTAAGTTTTCTTTCTACTTCTCCATTTTAGTTCAGTGTCGCTATGATTTCCTTTTTTCCTTATTTCCGTAATCCCTGGTGCTTTTACAGTTTTCTGTCTAATTTTATCCCGGTTGGTGTCTTTCTTTAATTGCTACTTATCTGTCCTTAGTGCCGGCGCTTTACAAATTTTCTTTCTACGTCGGTTTCAGTTCGCTGTCCCTATTTTTAAATTTTTCTTCCATTCGTTTCCGTAATCGCCATCGCTTGCTAAATTTTCTACTTTCACCCCGTTTGCTGTCTTTATTTTGCTTTCTTTTCCTTTAACTTTTTTTTCTTCTCTCTCGCTAGTGCCCTTGCTTTTTAAGGCTTTTTTCCTACATCTCTCTTAGTTTACTGTCCCTATATTTTAATTTTGCCCTTTATTTCCCTAATGCCCCTCGCTTTTTTAACGTTAGTTCTATGCTGACTTGTATTCCCTTCGTTATCTTTATTTTTAATTTCTTGTCTTTCCTCAGTCCCGTTGCTTTTTAGATTTTCTTTCTACGTCTCCGGTTTAGTTCACCGTCCCTATTTGAACATTTTTTTGTTCTTTCTTCAGTCCCCATTGCTTTTAAGATTTTCTCTCTAAGTTTATCCCATTTACTGTCTTTATTTTTTAATTATTTCTTCTCTTTCCTTAGTGCCTTAGTCGCTTTTTACAATTTCTGTCCGTCTTTGTTTAGTTTGCTGTTGCTACTTTTTTAATGCTTGCCTCTCTTAGTCCCTTGGCTTTGAAAGTTTTGCTTCTATGTATACTTTTATCTCGTTTGGGGTTGTTTGGGTTTTTTTTCACATTTTCTCCTGTTTGTCCTCCACCCAGTAGTTTTTGAAATTTTCTTCCTACCTCTTCCTGTGTCAAGCTTCCTATCCTTATTTTTCAGTAGTTTTCAGTAGGTTGTGTACCCCGTTGCTTTTTCAATTTACTTTGTATGTGTCATTCTCTTTGTCATCCTTTCTTCATTTTTTTAGTTTCTTCTTGTCTTTCCTAAGAGAGGTGGCTTTTAGTTTTTCTCGATCTAATTCTATCCCATCCAATGTGTTGCTTTGTTAATTCTTTCCTGTCTGTCCCGCAGCCTGCGCTTCACTTTATGAATTTTCTTCATGTGCCTCTGTTTATTTCGATCGCTGTCTCTATTTTGTTATTTTTTTCTCTCTCTTCAACCCTTGGCTTTTAAAATTTTGTTTCTATATGCACCGGTAATCTAGTTTGCTGGCCCTGTCTTTAGTCCTCTGCTGGCTGTCCCGCACCTCTTCGCGTTTTCACGTTGCCTTCCACGTCTGCTTTTATCCAGCTCCCTATCCCTATTTTTTAATTCTTTCCCGCCTGTTGCGTACCCCGTCGCTTTTGAATGTTTCTTTCTCGCTCGTCTTTTCTCCGGTTTGCTCTCCCTATTTTTTTGGTTTGGGGTGTTTATTCTCTTCTCCTTACCCTGTCGCATTTTAAATTTTATGTCTCCATTTACCTGGTTCCCTTTCCCTTGTTTTTAATTCTTTCCTGTCGTGTTCCATGTTGCTTTTAAAATTTTATTTCTGTGACTCCATTTACCTGGTCACTGCCTCGTTTTTTTCTTTCCTGCATTTCCCATAGCCCATCGCTTTTTCTTTACTCTTTCGAATCTCCCTCTGCAGAGCTCCCCTTGACAATTTTTAAAATTCCCGGCCTCTCTGTCCCGTTCCTTTCTATTTCTCCCTCCATCCGTCTTACGTGCTCTGATTTTTATTTCTGGCCCGTGTTTGTTGCTTTTTCATTTCTCTTTCTATGACTGCCTCTGTCCGGCTTCCCGTCCTTTTTTTTTTTTTTTTTTTTTCCTTTTTAAATTCCTTCCGCTTTATTCCCCTGTTGCAGTTTTCTCTCTGTCTCCCTCTATCCAGTTTCCTGCCGGGGAAAAAATCCCCCTCCTCCGTCTCTCTGTCTCCTGCCTGCGGGTGTCTCCTTCTCTCTGTCCCTCTCTGCTCTTCCTGTCACCCTGCTCGGTCCTTTCCATCTCTCAGCCCTGCTCCCTCCCCCTCTTATTTATTGCTCCATCTCCCCATCCTCCTCCTCGCTGCCCTCCATTTCTCTCTCTCTCTCTCTCTCCATCCTTGTGCGGCTCCCCGTCCCTCTTTTTTGTTCCCAGCATACCATTTTCTGGCTCCCTGTCCCACGCCTCTTCTCTACCGCCCTCTGTCCTTCCTCCTGCTTGCCTCTTCCCTCTTTTCCTTCTTGCCTGCTGCCTTTGGGCACCGAGCCTTGGAGCCAGCTCACTGCCGGCATTCCTAATGTGCATTAAGGAATAAACTGTTCCTGCCTCCTCTGTGCCCCTGGATGTGTTTGCAGCCCCTGGGTGCAGAGCTTGTGGCTGTGGACAGGTGCTGGGGAGGGGGGGATGTGTTGGGGGGCTTTGGCCAGGGCCCCTGTTGCCAATGGGCTCCAGCTGGGCCTGGAGCTGGGGCAGCCCCAGGTGTGGCCAGTGAGGCTGAGGATGGGGCTGGCCCTGCTGTGTGAAGGGGCTCTAGCTGTAAAGGGGGCTGCCAGGGCACGCCTGCCTGAGGGAGCTGACAAAGGGGAGCTGGCTGAGGAGGAGGGAACCCAAGGGGGCCCTGCAGGCAGGTGCCTCCAGCAAGGAACGGCCAGTCCCTGCAGCCACGAAGGGGCTCGCCGAGCCGTCCCTGACAGAACGCACCACCAGCACGCAGTGCTGGGAGCTCGGTGCTGCTGAGGCAGAGAGAAAAGCGTTGGGGCGGTGAAGGTCTCCTGCCAGTGCCCGGAGCTGTGGTGAGTCACGCGTTCTCTCCTGCGCAGCCCGGTCCATCTCTGCCGCCCTTCCCCAGATCTCTGCCTGACCTCCCTGCCTGTCCCTGCTTCTGTCTCCCTCTCTGCCGGCCCACCTACCTTGTCCAGCTCCCCAAAACTTGTTACTCTTCTGCCAACTCTGCCCTGTACCACTTCACCTATCCAGGTTTTTTTTTTTCCCTCCGTTTTCCTCTCTGGGCTCCTTCTCCCTACTTCTTCGTCGTTTCCTGTGTTCCTTCTACCCCGTTGCATTTTAATTTCTCCTTCTATGTTTCCCTCTCTCCAACACCCTGTCCCTATTTTTTAATTCCTCTCACTCTCCTGTGCCCCATCGCTTTTTAAATGTTCTTTCCATGTTTCCTTCTAGCCATCTCCCTGTTGCTATTTTGTCATTATTTCCTGTGTTTCTTATACCCCGTTGCTTTTAAAATTTTCTTTAACTACAGTTCCTTCTAGCCATCTCCCTGTCCCTGCTTTTTTTAACACTCCTGTGTTGCTTGTCCTCGATCGCTGTTTAGGTTTCCTTTCTACTTTGTCCCCTCTGCATCTCCCTGTCCCTATGTTTTAATTCTTGTCTATCTTTCTCGTACTCAAGTGCTTTTTAAAATTCCTTCTACGTCTCCCTCTGCCTGGCTCCCTTCCTTGATTTTTTTTTTTTTTTTTTTTTTAATTCTCCCCTATATTTCTCGTACCCCACGGCTCTTTAATTTCTCTTTCAACAATTCCCTTTATCTGGCTCCCTTCCCCTAAATTTTATTTCCTCCCTTTCTTCCGTATACCCTGTCACCTTTTAAATTTTCTTTCAGTGTTTCCTTCCCTTCTCTTCTCATCCCTCTTCCTATTTTTCAGTTCCTTCCTGTTTTTCTTGTAGTCCGACACTTTTAAAAATGTCTTTCTGTCTCCCTCTATCTGACTCGGGTCCCGATTCTTTTTAACTCCTCCCTCTCTGTCCTGTACCCAGTTGCTTTACAAATCTTCTTTCTAGGTCTCCACTTACTTAGTTTCCTGTCCTTCCTTTTTCATTTTTTTTCCTGTCTATACTGTACTCCGTCAGTTTAAAATTTTGTTTCTATGGCCACTTTTATCCATTGACCGTCTGTATTTTCTAATGCTCTCCCATCTATCCTGGACCCTGTCGCTTCTTCAGTTTTCTTTCTACCTCTGCTTTTACCAAGCTCCCCATCCCTATTTTTGAATTCTTTCCCGCGTAGTGTATCCCCTCGCTTCTTACCTTTACTGCTACGTGTGCCTATTTTTGCCTCTGTTCTCACTTTTTAATTTGTTCTTGTCTTTCCTTAAAGCCACCACATTTCCAATTTTCTTTCTATGTCAAAGTTTATCCACTGTGCTGTCCCTATTTGTTATGTCTTCCTGTCTATCCTGTACCCTGTCGCTTTTAAGACTTTTCTTGCCATGTCTACTTTAACCAATTCACCGTCTGTCTTTTTTATTTGTTTCCTGTCTGCTCTGTACCCCATGGCTTTTGAAGTTTGCTATGTCTCTCTGTATATTTCTCCCTATTCGTATTTTGTAGCTTTTTCTTGTCTTTCCTTAATACCTTTGCTTTTATGATTTTCTGCCTAGGTCTCCCTCTCATCACCCTACCCCAATTTTTAAGTGATTTTTCTTGTCTTTCCTTACTGCCTTTGCTTTTTGAATTTTCTTGCTGTGTCAACTTTTATCCCATTTTCTGTACCCATTTTTAATTTTTGTCCCGCCTGTCCTTTACCTGCTTGCTTTTCAAATTTTCCTTCCGCGTCTACTTTAACCACGTCGCTGTCTTTATTTTTAACATTTTTCCTGCCTGTCTGGAACCCCTTGCTTTTTCACTTTTCATTCTATGTCTACTTTCATTGAACTCCCTGTCCACATATTTTCACTTATTCCTGTCTGTTGTGTGCCATGTCACTTTCAACGTTTTATTTCCAGGTGCATCTCTATTTTTTTTTTTTTTTACCCTAGCCTTATTTTTTAATTTGTTCTTCTCTGTCTTAATGCCATCGCCTATTAAAGTTTCTTTCTATATCAACACTTATTATGTTTGCTGTCCCTATTTTTAAACCGTTTTCCTGTCTCTCCCGTACCCCGTCACTTTTTAGACTTTCTTTCTATGTCTCTGTTTATCTAGTTTTCCGTCCCCATTTTTTGAATTTTTTCCTGTGTTTCCTGTACCACAGCTTCTTACATTTTTGTTTCTGTGTGTGCAGGTTTCGGATGGGATAGAGTTAGTTTTCTTCACGGTAGCCGGTACTGGGCTACGTTTTTGGATTTGTGCTGAAAACAGCATTGATAGCACCGGGAGGTGTCGGTTACTGCTGAGCAGCGCTTGCGCCGCGTCAAGGGCTGCTCTGCTCCTCACCCTGCCCTGCCAGCGAGTGGGCTGGGCGTACACGAGGGGTTGGGAATGGTCGCGGCCGGGACGGCTGACCCAGCTGACCAAAGGGATATTCCAGACCGTATGACGTCGTGCTCAGCAATAAAACTGGGTGTGGGGGGGAGGTTGGTGGGCGGGGGGGACCGCTGCTCGGGACGGGCTGGGCATCGGTCGGGTAGTGGTGAGCATGTGTTTGCATTTGCATCGCTTGTTTGGTTTTTTTAAAATTTGTTTTTAATTATTAAACTTGTTTTGTATCAACCCACGAGAGTGTCTCTCTCATGTTTACCTTTCCAATTCTCCCCCCCATCCCAGCTGTATGGTGCTTACTTGCCAGCCAGGGTTAAACCATGACGCCCTTTCTACTTTTATGAAGCTGCCTATTGTTGATTTTTAAGTTTTTTAAATTTTTAAAAACACCTTAAAATACTTTCAATATTTAAATATTTTGAAAACCTGCCGCGTACCTGGTCGCTTTTACAATTTTCTTTCTCTGTCTACTTTCATCCAGTTCACTGTCTTTATTTTGTAATGTATGCCTCTCTTTTCTGTGCCCCGTCGCTTCTAAGGTTCCTTTCTATTTCTCCGTTCACCGTCACTATTTTTTTTCATTTTCCTTGTCTGTCCTGTGCACAATCCCTTGTAAATTTTTCCTTCTACGTCTACTTTTATCAAGCTGCGTATCACTGTTTATTAAATCTTTCCTGGCTATCGTGTGCCCTGACCCTTTTACACTTTCTTTCTGCTTCTACATCTACTTTAACCTATTTGCTGTCTTTAGCATGTCTTTATTTCCTTAATCACCATTGCTTTTTAAATTTTCTGTCTACTTTTATCCCCTTCGCGGTCTTTATTTGCCTACCTTTACTTTTTTTTTTAAAAAAAAAATTCTTTCTTGTCTTTCCTTAACGCCGTCGCTTTTTAAGGGGTTTTTTCTACATCTCTTTTAGTTCGCTGTTCCACTTTTTGTAATACTTCATTTACTTCCCTAATCCCCCTCACTTCTTAAATGTTCTTCCTATGCCTACTTTCATTCCCCTTGCTGGCTGTTTTTCAGTATTGCTTCTCTTTGTTCTGTTCCATCGCTTTTTAGACTTTCTTTCTACGTCTTCGTTTTAGTTCACCGTCGCTTTTTTGAAATTTTTTCCTCATTTCCTTAGTCCCCATTGCTTTCAAAACTTCCTACTTTTCTCTCGTTTGCCGTCTTTAGTGTTTAATTATTTTTTCTTGGCTTTCCTTCGTGCCGCCGCTGTTTAGATTTTGCCTCTACGTCTCCGCTTTAGTTCGCCGTCCCCATTTTAAAATTTTTTCCTTAGTTCTTTAATCCCCGCTGCTTTTAAAATGGTCTGTCGTCTTTGATCCCGTTTGCTGTCTTTATTTTGCTGTCTTTATTTTTTAGTTATTTCTTCTCTCTCCTTAGTGCCGTCGTCGCTTTTAAACTTTTCTTACGACCTCTGTTGGAGTTGGCTGTCGCTAGTGAATTTTTTGCCTTTTTTCCCCACTAACTCCCATCGCTTTTTAAACGCAGTTTCTATGCCTACTCTTCTTCCCGTCCATATCTTTATTTTTCATTATTTCTTGTCTGTCTTCAGGGCCATAGCCTTTTAAGTTTTCTTTCTACTTCTCCATTTTAGTTCAGTGTCGCTATGATTTCCTTTTTTCCTTATTTCCGTAATCCCTGGTGCTTTTACAGTTTTCTGTCTAATTTTATCCCGGTTGGTGTCTTTCTTTAATTGCTACTTATCTGTCCTTAGTGCCGGCGCTTTACAAATTTTCTTTCTACGTCGGTTTCAGTTCGCTGTCCCTATTTTTAAATTTTTCTTCCATTCGTTTCCGTAATCGCCATCGCTTGCTAAATTTTCTACTTTCACCCCGTTTGCTGTCTTTATTTTGCTTTCTTTTCCTTTAATTTTTTTTTCTTCTCTCTCGCTAGTGCCCTTGCTTTTTAAGGCTTTTTTCCTACATCTCTCTTAGTTTACTGTCCCTGTATTTTAATTTTGCCCTTTATTTCCCTAATGCCCCTCGCTTTTTTAACGTTAGTTCTATGCTGACTTGTATTCCCTTCGTTATCTTTATTTTTAATTATTTCTTGTCTTTCCTCAGTCCCGTTGCTTTTTAGATTTTCTTTCTACGTCTCCGGTTTAGTTCACCGTCCCTATTTGAACATTTTTTTGTTCTTTCTTCAGTCCCCATTGCTTTTAAGATTTTCTCTCTAAGTTTATCCCGTTTACTGTCTTTATTTTTTAATTATTTCTTCTCTTTCCTTAGTGCCTTAGTCGCTTTTTACAATTTCTGTCCGTCTTTGTTTAGTTTGCTGTTGCTACTTCTTTAATGCTTGCCTCTCTTAGTCCCTTGGCTTTGAAAGTTTTGCTTCTATGTATACTTTTATCTCGTTTGGGGTTGGTTTGTTTTTTTTTTTAACATTTTCTTCTGTTTGTTCTCCACCCAGTAGTTTTTGAAATTTTCTTCCTACCTCTTCCTGTGTCAAGCTTCCTATCCTTATTTTTCAGTAGTTTTCAGTAGGTTGTGTACCCCGTTGCTTTTTCAATTTACTTTGTATGTGTCACTCTCTTTGTCATCCTTTCTTCATTTTTTTAGTTTCTTCTTGTCTTTCCTAAGAGAGGTGGCTTTTTAGTTTTTCTCGTTCTAATTCTATCCCATCCAATGTGTTGATTTGTTAATTCTTTCCTGTCTGTCCCGCAGCCTGCGCTTCACTTTATGAATTTTCTTCGTGTGCCTCTGTTTATTTCGATCGCTGTCTCTATTTTGTTATTTTTTTCTCTCTCTTCAACCCTTGGCTTTTAAAATTTTGTTTCTATATGCACCGGTAATCTAGTTTGCTGTCCCTGTCTTTAGTCCTCTGCTGGCTGTCCCGCACCTCTTCGCGTTTTCACGTTGCCTTCCACGTCTGCTTTTATCCAGCTCCCTATCCCTATTTTTTAATTCTTTCCCGCCTGTTGCGTACCCCGTCGCTTTTGAATGTTTCTTTCTCGCTCGTCTTTTCTCCGGTTTGCTCTCCCTATTTTTTGGTTTGGGGCGTTTTTTCTCTTCTCCTTACCCTGTCGCTTTTTAAATTTTATGTCTCCATTTACCTGGTTCCCTTTCCCTTGTTTTTAATTCTTTCCTGTCGTGTTCCATGTTGCTTTTAAAATTTTATTTCTGTGACTCCATTTACCTGGTTCACTGCCTCGTTTTTTTCTTTCCTGCATTTCCCATAGCCCATCGCTTTTTCTTTACTCTTTCGAATCTCCCTCTGCAGAGCTCCCCTTGACAATTTTTAAAATTCCCGGCCTCTCTGTCCCGTTCCTTTCTATTTCTCCCTCCATCCGTCTTACGTGCTCTGATTTTTATTTCTGGCCCGTGTTTGTTGCTTTTTCATTTCTCTTTCTATGACTGCCTCTGTCCGGCTTCCCGTCCATATTTTTTTATTTTTTTTTTTCCTTTTTAAATTCCTTCCGCTTTATTCCCCTGTTGCAGTTTTCTCTCTGTCTCCCTCTATCCAGTTTCCTGCCGGGGAAAAAATCCCCCTCCTCCGTCTCTCTGTCTCCTGCCTGCGGGTGTCTCCTTCTCTCTGTCCCTCTCTGCTCTTCCTGTCACCCTGCTCGGTCCTTTCCATCTCTCAGCCCTGCTCCCTCCCCCTCTTATTTATTGCTCCATCTCCCCATCCTCCTCCTCACTGCCCTCCATTTCTCTCTCTCTCTCTCTCTCCATCCTTGTGCGGCTCCCCGTCCCTCTTTTTTGTTCCCAGCATACCATTTTCTGGCTCCCTGTCCCACGCCTCTTCTCTACCGCCCTCTGTCCTTCCTCCTGCTTGCCTCTTCCCTCTTTTCCTTCTCGCCTGCTGCCTTTGGGCACCGAGCCTTGGAGCCAGCTCACTGCCGGCATTCCTAATGTGCATTAAGGAATAAACTGTTCCTGCCTCCTCTGTGCCCCTGGATGTGTTTGCAGCCCCTGGGTGCAGAGCTTGTGGCTGTGGACAGCTGCTGGGGAGGGGGGGATGTGTTGGGGGGCTTTGGCCAGGGCCCCTGTTGCCAATGGGCTCCAGCTGGGCCTGGAGCTGGGGCAGCCCCAGGTGTGGCCAGTGAGGCTGAGGATGGGGCTGGCCCTGCTGTGTGAAGGGGCTCTAGCTGTAAAGGGGGCTGCCAGGGCACGCCTGCCTGAGGGAGCTGACAAAGGGGAGCTGGCTGAGGAGGAGGGAACCCAAGGGGGCCCTGCAGGCAGGTGCCTCCAGCAAGGAACGGCCAGTCCCTGCAGCCACGAAGGGGCTCGCCGAGCCGTCCCTGACAGAACGCACCACCAGCACGCAGTGCTGGGAGCTCGGTGCCTCCACTGGCTGCATGGGTGAGCCGCTGGGAAGCCTGGAGGTAGAAGAGCATTGAGGCGCCTGCCGCTGAGGCAGAGAGAAAAGCGTTGGGGCGGTGAAGGTCTCCTGCCAGTGCCCGGAGCTGTGGTGAGTCACGCGTTCTCTCCTGTGCGGCCCGGTCCATCTCTGCCGCCCTTCCCCAGATCTCTGCCTGACCTCCCTGCCTGTCCCTGCTTCTGTCTCCCTCTCTGCCGGCCCACCTACCTTGTCCAGCTCCCCAAAACTTGTTACTCTTCTGCCAACTCTGCCCTGTACCACTTCACCTATCCAGTTTTTTTTTTTCCCCTCCGTTTTCCTCTCTGGGCTCCTTCTCCCTACTTCTTCGTCGTTTCCTGTGTTCCTTCTACCCCGTTGCATTTTAATTTCTCTTTCTATGTTTCCCTCTCTCCAACACCCTGTCCCTATTTTTTAATTCCTCTCACTCTCCTGTGCCCCATCGCTTTTTAAATGTTCTTTCCATGTTTCCTTCTAGCCATCTCCCTGTTGCTATTTTGTCATTATTTCCTGTGTTTCTTATACCCTGTTGCTTTTAAAATTTTCTTTAACTACAGTTCCTTCTAGCCATCTCCCTGTCCCTGCTTTTTTTAACACTCCTGTGTTGCTTGTCCTCGATCGCTGTTTAGGTTTCCTTTCTACTTTGTCCCCTCTCCATCTCCCTGTCCCTATGTTTTAATTCTTGCCTATCTTTCTCGTACTCAAGTGCTTTTTAAAATTCCTTCTACGTCTCCCTCTGCCTGGCTCCCTTCCTTGATTTTTTTTTTTTTTTTTTTTTTTTAAATTCTCCCCTATATTTCTCGTACCCCACGGCTCTTTAATTTCTCTTTCAACAATTCCCTTTATCTGGCTCCCTTCCCCTAAATTTTATTTCCTCCCTTTCTTCCGTATACCCTGTCACCTTTTAAATTTTCTTTCAGTGTTTCCTTCCCTTCTCTTCTCATCCCTCTTCCTATTTTTCAGTTCCTTCCTGTTTTTCTTGTAGTCCGACACTTTTAAAAATGTCTTTCTGTCTCCCTCTATCTGACTCGGGTCCCGATTCTTTTTAACTCCTCCCTCTCTGTCCTGTACCCAGTTGCTTTACAAATCTTCTTTCTAGGTCTCCACTTACTTAGTTTCCTGTCCTTCCTTTTTCATTTTTTTTCCTGTCTATACTGTACTCCGTCAGTTTAAAATTTTGTTTCTATGGCCACTTTTATCCATTGACCGTCTGTATTTTCTAATGCTCTCCCATCTATCCTGGACCCTGTCGCTTCTTCAGTTTTCTTTCTACCTCTGCTTTTACCAAGCTCCCCATCCCTATTTTTGAATTCTTTCCCGCGTAGTGTATCCCCTCGCTTCTTACCTTTACTGCTACGTGTGCCTATTTTTGCCTCTGTTCTCACTTTTTAATTTGTTCTTGTCTTTCCTTAAAGCCACCACATTTCCAATTTTCTTTCTATGTCAAAGTTTATCCACTGTGCTGTCCCTATTTGTTATGTCTTCCTGTCTATCCTGTACCCTGTCGCTTTTAAGACTTTTCTTGCCATGTCTACTTTAACCAATTCACCGTCTGTCTTTTTTTATTTGTTTCCTGTCTGCTCTGTACCCCATGGCTTTTGAAGTTTGCTATGTCTCTCTGTATATTTCTCCCTATTCGTATTTTGTAGCTTTTTCTTGTCTTTCCTTAATACCTTTGCTTTTATGATTTTCTGCCTAGGTCTCCCTCTCATCACCCTACCCCAATTTTTAAGTGATTTTTCTTGTCTTTCCTTACTGCCTTTGCTTTTTGAATTTTCTTGCTGTGTCAACTTTTATCCCATTTTCTGTACCCATTTTTAATTTTTGTCCCGCCTGTCCTTTACCTGCTTGCTTTTCAAATTTTCCTTCCGCGTCTACTTTAACCACGTCGCTGTCTTTATTTTTAACATTTTTCCTGCCTGTCTGGAACCCCTTGCTTTTTCACTTTTCATTCTATGTCTACTTTCATTGAACTCCCTGTCCACATATTTTCACTTATTCCTGTCTGTTGTGTGCCATGTCACTTTCAACGTTTTATTTCCAGGTGCATCTCTATTTTTTTTTTTACCCTAGCCTTATTTTTTAATTTGTTCTTCTCTGTCTTAATGCCATCGCCTATTAAAGTTTCTTTCTATATCAACACTTATTATGTTTGCTGTCCCTATTTTTAAACCGTTTTCCGGTCTCTCCCGTACCCCGTCACTTTTTAGACTTTCTTTCTATGTCTCTCTTTATCTAGTTTTCCATCCCCATTTTTTGAATTTTTTCCTGTGTTTCCTGTACCACAGCTTCTTACACTTTTGTTTCTGTGTGTGCAGGTTTCGGATGGGATAGAGTTAGTTTTCTTCACGGTAGCCGGTACTGGGCTACGTTTTTGGATTTGTGCTGAAAACAGCATTGATAGCACCGGGAGGTGTCGGTTACTGCTGAGCAGCGCTTGCGCCGCGTCAAGGGCTGCTCTGCTCCTCACCCTGCCCTGCCAGCGAGTGGGCTGGGCGTACACGAGGGGTTGGGAATGGTCGCGGCCGGGACGGCTGACCCAACTGACCAAAGGGATATTCCAGACCGTATGACGTCGTGCTCAGCAATAAAACTGGGTGGGGGGGGGAAGGTTGGTGGGTGGGGGGGACCGCTGCTCGGGACGGGCTGGGCATCGGTCGGAGAGTGGTGAGCATGTGTTTGCATTTGCATCGCTTGTTTGGTTTTTTTGAAATTTGTTTTTAATTATTAAACTTGTTTTGTATCAATCCACGAGAGTGTCTCTCTCATGTTTACCTTTCCAATTCTCCCCCCCATCCCAGCTGTATGGTGCTTACTTGCCAGCCAGGGTTAAACCATGACGCCCTTTCTACTTTTATGAAGCTACCTATTGTTGATTTTTAAGTTTTTTAAATTTTTAAAAATACCTTAAAATACTTTCAATATTTAAATATTTTGAAAACCTGCCGCGTACCTGGTCGCTTTTACAATTTTCTTTCTCTGTCTACTTTCATCCAGTTCACTGTCTTTATTTTGTAATGTATGCCTCTCTTTTCTGTGCCCCGTCGCTTCTAAGGTTCCTTTCTATTTCTCCGTTCACCGTCACTATTTTTTTTCATTTTCCTTGTCTGTCCTGTGCACAATCCCTTGTAAATTTTTCCTTCTACGTCTACTTTTATCAAGCTGCGTATCACTGTTTATTAATTCTTTCCTGGCTATCGTGTGCCCTGACCCTTTTACGCTTTCTTTCTGCTTCTACATCTACTTTAACCTATTTGCTGTCTTTAGCATGTCTTTATTTCCTTAATCACCATTGCTTTTTAAATTTTCTGTCTACTTTTATCCCCTTCGCGGTCTTTATTTGCCTACCTTTACTTTTTTTTAAAAAAAAATTCTTTCTTGTCTTTCCTTAACGCCGTCGCTTTTTAAGGGGTTTTTTCTACATCTCTTTTAGTTCGCTGTTCCACTTTTTGTAATACTTCATTTACTTCCCTAATCCCCCTCACTTCTTAAATGTTCTTCCTATGCCTACTTTCATTCCCCTTGCTGGCTGTTTTTCAGTATTGCTTCTCTTTGTTCTGTTCCATCGCTTTTTAGACTTTCTTTCTACGTCTTCGTTTTAGTTCACCGTCGCTTTTTTGAAATTTTTTCCTCATTTCCTTAGTCCCCGTTGCTTTCAAAACTTCCTACTTTTCTCTCGTTTGCCGTCTTTAGTGTTTAATTATTTTTTCTTGGCTTTCCTTCGTGCCGCCGCTGTTTAGATTTTGCCTCTACGTCTCCGCTTTAGTTCGCCGTCCCCATTTTAAAATTTTTTCCTTAGTTCTTTAATCCCCGCTGCTTTTAAAATGGTCTGTCGTCTTTGATCCCGTTTGCTGTCTTTATTTTTTAGTTATTTCTTCTCTCTCCTTAGTGCCGTCGCTTTTAAACTTTTCTTACGACCTCTGTTGGAGTTGGCTGTCGCTAGTGAATTTTTTGCCTTTTTTCCCCACTAACTCCCATCGCTTTTTAAACGCAGTTTCTATGCCTACTCTTCTTCCCGTCCATATCTTTATTTTTCATTATTTCTTGTCTGTCTTCAGGGCCATAGCCTTTTAAGTTTTCTTTCTACTTCTCCATTTTAGTTCAGTGTCGCTATGATTTCCTTTTTTCCTTATTTCCGTAATCCCTGGTGCTTTTACAGTTTTCTGTCTAATTTTATCCCGGTTGGTGTCTTTCTTTAATTGCTACTTATCTGTCCTTAGTGCCGGCGCTTTACAAATTTTCTTTCTACGTCGGTTTCAGTTCGCTGTCCCTATTTTTAAATTTTTCTTCCATTCATTTCCGTAATCGCCATCGCTTGTTAAATTTTCTACTTTCACCCCGTTTGATGTCTTTATTTTGCTTTCTTTTCCTTTAATTTTTTTTTCTTCTCTCTCGCTAGTGCCCTTGCTTTTTAAGGCTTTTTTCCTACATCTCTCTTAGTCTACTGTCCCTATATTTTAATTTTGCCCTTTATTTCCCTAATGCCCCTCGCTTTTTTAACGTTAGTTCTATGCTGACTTGTATTCCCTTCGTTATCTTTATTTTTAATTATTTCTTGTCTTTCCTCAGTCCCGTTGCTTTTTAGATTTTCTTTCTACGTCTCCGGTTTAGTTCACCGTCCCTATTTGAACATTTTTTTGTTCTTTCTTCAGTCCCCATTGCTTTTAAGATTTTCTCTCTAAGTTTATCCCGTTTACTGTCTTTATTTTTTAATTATTTCTTCTCTTTCCTTAGTGCCTTAGTCGCTTTTTACAATTTCTGTCCGTCTTTGTTTAGTTTGCTGTTGCTACTTCTTTAATGCTTGCCTCTCTTAGTCCCTTGGCTTTGAAAGTTTTGCTTCTATGTATACTTTTATCTCGTTTGGGGTTGGTTTGTTTTTTTTTTTAACATTTTCTTCTGTTTGTCCTCCACCCAGTAGTTTTTGAAATTTTCTTCCTACCTCTTCCTGTGTCAAGCTTCCTATCCTTATTTTTCAGTAGTTTTCAGTAGGTTGTGTACCCCGTTGCTTTTTCAATTTACTTTGTATGTGTCACTCTCTTTGTCATCCTTTCTTCATTTTTTTAGTTTCTTCTTGTCTTTCCTAAGAGAGGTGGCTTTTTAGTTTTTCTCGTTCTAATTCTATCCCATCCAATGTGTTGATTTGTTAATTCTTTCCTGTCTGTCCCGCAGCCTGCGCTTCACTTTATGAATTTTCTTCGTGTGCCTCTGTTTATTTCGATCGCTGTCTCTATTTTGTTATTTTTTTCTCTCTCTTCAACCCTTGGCTTTTAAAATTTTGTTTCTATATGCACCGGTAATCTAGTTTGCTGGCCCTGTCTTTAGTCCTCTGCTGGCTGTCCCGCACCTCTTCGCGTTTTCACGTTGCCTTCCACGTCTGCTTTTATCCAGCTCCCTATCCCTATTTTTTAATTCTTTCCCGCCTGTTGCGTACCCCGTCGCTTTTGAATGTTTCTTTCTCGCTCGTCTTTTCTCCGGTTTGCTCTCCCTATTTTTTGGTTTGGGGTGTTTTTTCTCTTCTCCTTACCCTGTCGCTTTTTAAATTTTATGTCTCCATTTACCTGGTTCCCTTTCCCTTGTTTTTAATTCTTTCCTGTCGTGTTCCATGTTGCTTTTAAAATTTTATTTCTGTGACTCCATTTACCTGGTTCACTGCCTCGTTTTTTTCTTTCCTGCATTTCCCATAGCCCATCGCTTTTTCTTTACTCTTTCGAATCTCCCTCTGCAGAGCTCCCCTTGACAATTTTTAAAATTCCCGGCCTCTCTGTCCCGTTCCTTTCTATTTCTCCCTCCATCCGTCTTACGTGCTCTGATTTTTATTTCTGGCCCGTGTTTGTCGCTTTTTCATTTCTCTTTCTATGACTGCCTCTGTCCGGCTTCCCGTCCATATTTTTTTTTTTTTTTTTTCCTTTTTAAATTCCTTCCGCTTTATTCCCCTGTTGCAGTTTTCTCTCTGTCTCCCTCTATCCAGTTTCCTGCCGGGGAAAAAATCCCCCTCCTCCGTCTCTCTGTCTCCTGCCTGCGGGTGTCTCCTTCTCTCTGTCCCTCTCTGCTCTTCCTGTCACCCTGCTCGGTCCTTTCCATCTCTCAGCCCTGCTCCCTCCCCCTCTTATTTATTGCTCCATCTCCCCATCCTCCTCCTCGCTGCCCTCCATTTCTCTCTCTCTCTCTCTCTCCATCCTTGTGCGGCTCCCCGTCCCTCTTTTTTGTTCCCAGCATACCATTTTCTGGCTCCCTGTCCCACGCCTCTTCTCTACCGCCCTCTGTCCTTCCTCCTGCTTGCCTCTTCCCTCTTTTCCTTCTCGCCTGCTGCCTTTGGGCACCGAGCCTTGGAGCCAGCTCACTGCCGGCATTCCTAATGTGCATTAAGGAATAAACTGTTCCTGCCTCCTCTGTGCCCCTGGATGTGTTTGCAGCCCCTGGGTGCAGAGCTTGTGGCTGTGGACAGGTGCTGGGGAGGGGGGGATGTGTTGGGGGGCTTTGGCCAGGGCCCCTGTTGCCAATGGGCTCCAGCTGGGCCTGGAGCTGGGGCAGCCCCAGGTGTGTCCAGTGAGGCTGAGGATGGGGCTGGCCCTGCTGTGTGAAGGGGCTCTAGCTGTAAAGGGGGCTGCCAGGGCACGCCTGCCTGAGGGAGCTGACAAAGGGGAGCTGGCTGAGGAGGAGGGAACCCAAGGGGGCCCTGCAGGCAGGTGCCTCCAGCAAGGAACGGCCAGTCCCTGCAGCCACGAAGGGGCTCGCCGAGCCGTCCCTGACAGAACGCACCACCAGCACGCAGTGCTGGGAGCTCGGTGCCTCCACTGGCTGCATGGGTGAGCCGCTGGGAAGCCTGGAGGTAGAAGAGCATTGAGGCGCCTGCCGCTGAGGCAGAGAGAAAAGCGTTGGGGCGGTGAAGGTCTCCTGCCAGTGCCCGGAGCTGTGGTGAGTCACGCGTTCTCTCCTGTGCGGCCCGGTCCATCTCTGCCGCCCTTCCCCAGATCTCTGCCTGACCTCCCTGCCTGTCCCTGCTTCTGTCTCCCTCTCTGCCGGCCCACCTACCTTGTCCAGCTCCCCAAAACTTGTTACTCTTCTGCCAACTCTGCCCTGTACCACTTCACCTATCCAGGGTTTTTTTTTTTCCCTCCGTTTTCCTCTCTGGGCTCCTTCTCCCTACTTCTTCGTCGTTTCCTGTGTTCCTTCTACCCCGTTGCATTTTAATTTCTCCTTCTATGTTTCCCTCTCTCCAACACCCTGTCCCTATTTTTTAATTCCTCTCACTCTCCTGTGCCCCATCGCTTTTTAAATGTTCTTTCCATGTTTCCTTCTAGCCATCTCCCTGTTGCTATTTTGTCATTATTTCCTGTGTTTCTTATACCCCGTTGCTTTTAAAATTTTCTTTAACTACAGTTCCTTCTAGCCATCTCCCTGTCCCTGCTTTTTTTAACACTCCTGTGTTGCTTGTCCTCGATCGCTGTTTAGGTTTCCTTTCTACTTTGTCCCCTCTCCATCTCCCTGTCCCTATGTTTTAATTCTTGTCTATCTTTCTCGTACTCAAGTGCTTTTTAAAATTCCTTCTACGTCTCCCTCTGTCTGGCTCCCTTCCTTGATTTTTTTTTTTTTATTCTCCCCTATATTTCTCGTACCCCACGGCTCTTTAATTTCTCTTTCAACAATTCCCTTTATCTGGCTCCCTTCCCCTAAATTTTATTTCCTCCCTTTCTTCCGTATACCCTGTCACCTTTTAAATTTTCTTTCAGTGTTTCCTTCCCTTCTCTTCTCATCCCTCTTCCTATTTTTCAGTTCCTTCCTGTTTTTCTTGTAGTCCGACACTTTTAAAAATGTCTTTCTGTCTCCCTCTATCTGACTCGGGTCCCGATTCTTTTTAACTCCTCCCTCTCTGTCCTGTACCCAGTTGCTTTACAAATCTTCTTTCTAGGTCTCCACTTACTTAGTTTCCTGTCCTTCCTTTTTCATTTTTTTTCCTGTCTATACTGTACTCCGTCAGTTTAAAATTTTGTTTCTATGGCCACTTTTATCCATTGACCGTCTGTATTTTCTAATGCTCTCCCATCTATCCTGGACCCTGTCGCTTCTTCAGTTTTCTTTCTACCTCTGCTTTTACCAAGCTCCCCAGCCCTATTTTTGAATTCTTTCCCGCGTAGTGTATCCCCTCGCTTCTTACCTTTACTGCTACGTGTGCCTATTTTTGCCTCTGTTCTCACTTTTTAATTTGTTCTTGTCTTTCCTTAAAGCCACCACGTTTCCAATTTTCTTTCTATGTCAAAGTTTATCCACTGTGCTGTCCCTATTTGTTATGTCTTCCTGTCTATCCTGTACCCTGTCGCTTTTAAGACTTTTCTTGCCATGTCTACTTTAACCAATTCACCGTCTGTCTTTTTTATTTGTTTCCTGTCTGCTCTGTACCCCATGGCTTTTGAAGTTTGCTATGTCTCTCTGTATATTTCTCCCTATTCGTATTTTGTAGCTTTTTCTTGTCTTTCCTTAATACCTTTGCTTTTATGATTTTCTGCCTAGGTCTCCCTCTCATCACCCTACCCCAATTTTTAAGTGATTTTTCTTGTCTTTCCTTAATGCCTTTGCTTTTTGAATTTTCTTGCTGTGTCAACTTTTATCGCATTTTCTGTACCCATTTTTAATTTTTGTCCCGCCTGTCCTTTACCTGCTTGCTTTTCAAATTTTCCTTCCGCGTCTACTTTAACCACGTCGCTGTCTTTATTTTTAACATTTTTCCTGCCTGTCTGGAACCCCTTGCTTTTTCACTTTTCATTCTATGTCTACTTTCATTGAACTCCCTGTCCACATATTTTCACTTATTCCTGTCTGTTGTGTGCCATGTCACTTTCAACGTTTTATTTCCAGGTGCATCTCTATTTTTTTTTTACCCTAGCCTTATTTTTTAATTTGTTCTTCTCTGTCTTAATGCCATCGCCTATTAAAGTTTCTTTCTATATCAACACTTATTATGTTTGCTGTCCCTATTTTTAAACCGTTTTCCGGTCTCTCCCGTACCCCGTCACTTTTTAGACTTTCTTTCTATGTCTCTCTTTATCTAGTTTTCCGTCCCCATTTTTTGAATTTTTTCCTGTGTTTCCTGTACCACAGCTTCTTACACTTTTGTTTCTGTGTGTGCAGGTTTCGGATGGGATAGAGTTAGTTTTCTTCACGGTAGCCGGTAATGGGCTACGTTTTTGGATTTGTGCTGAAAACAGCATTGATAGCACCGGGAGGTGTCGGTTACTGCTGAGCAGCGCTTGCGCCGCGTCAAGGGCTGCTCTGCTCCTCACCCTGCCCTGCCAGCGAGTGGGCTGGGCGTACACGAGGGGTTGGGAATGGTCGCGGCCGGGACGGCTGACCCAACTGACCAAAGGGATATTCCAGACCGTATGACGTCGTGCTCAGCAATAAAACTGGGTGTGGGGGGGAGGTTGGTGGGTGGGGGGGACCGCTGCTCGGGACGGGCTGGGCATCGGTCGGAGAGTGGTGAGCATGTGTTTGCATTTGCATCGCTTGTTTGGTTTTTTTAAAATTTGTTTTTAATTATTAAACTTGTTTTGTATCAACCCACGAGAGTGTCTCTCTCATGTTTACCTTTCCAATTCTCCCCCCCATCCCAGCTGTATGGTGCTTACTTGCCAGCCAGGGTTAAACCATGACGCCCTTTCTACTTTTATGAAGCTACCTATTGTTGATTTTTAAGTTTTTTAAATTTTTAAAAATACCTTAAAATACTTTCAATATTTAAATATTTTGAAAACCTGCCGCGTACCTGGTCGCTTTTACAATTTTCTTTCTCTGTCTACTTTCATCCAGTTCACTGTCTTTATTTTGTAATGTATGCCTCTCTTTTCTGTGCCCCGTCGCTTCTAAGGTTCCTTTCTATTTCTCCGTTCACCGTCACTATTTTTTTTCATTTTCCTTGTCTGTCCTGTGCACAATCCCTTGTAAATTTTTCCTTCTACGTCTACTTTTATCAAGCTGCGTATCACTGTTTATTAATTCTTTCCTGGCTATCGTGTGCCCTGACCCTTTTACACTTTCTTTCTGCTTCTACATCTACTTTAACCTATTTGCTGTCTTTAGCATGTCTTTATTTCCTTAATCACCATTGCTTTTTAAATTTTCTGTCTACTTTTATCCCCTTCGCGGTCTTTATTTGCCTACCTTTACTTTTTTTTAAAAAAAAATTCTTTCTTGTCTTTCCTTAACGCCGTCGCTTTTTAAGGGGTTTTTTCTACATCTCTTTTAGTTCGCTGTTCCACTTTTTGTAATACTTCATTTACTTCCCTAATCCCCCTCACTTCTTAAATGTTCTTCCTATGCCTACTTTCATTCCCCTTGCTGGCTGTTTTTCAGTATTGCTTCTCTTTGTTCTGTTCCATCGCTTTTTAGACTTTCTTTCTACGTCTTCGTTTTAGTTCACCGTCGCTTTTTTGAAATTTTTTCCTCATTTCCTTAGTCCCCGTTGCTTTCAAAACTTCCTACTTTTCTCTCGTTTGCCGTCTTTAGTGTTTAATTATTTTTTCTTGGCTTTCCTTCGTGCCGCCGCTGTTTAGATTTTGCCTCTACGTCTCCGCTTTAGTTCGCCGTCCCCAGTTTAAAATTTTTTCCTTAGTTCTTTAATCCCCGCTGCTTTTAAAATGGTCTGTCGTCTTTGATCCCGTTTGCTGTCTTTATTTTTTAGTTATTTCTTCTCTCTCCTTAGTGCCGTCGCTTTTAAACTTTTCTTACGACCTCTGTTGGAGTTGGCTGTCGCTAGTGAATTTTTTGCCTTTTTTCCCCACTAACTCCCATCGCTTTTTAAACGCAGTTTCTATGCCTACTCTTCTTCCCGTCCATATCTTTATTTTTCATTATTTCTTGTCTGTCTTCAGGGCCATAGCCTTTTAAGTTTTCTTTCTACTTCTCCATTTTAGTTCAGTGTCGCTATGATTTCCTTTTTTCCTTATTTCCGTAATCCCTGGTGCTTTTACAGTTTTCTGTCTAATTTTATCCCGGTTGGTGTCTTTCTTTAATTGCTACTTATCTGTCCTTAGTGCCGGCGCTTTACAAATTTTCTTTCTACGTCGGTTTCAGTTCGCTGTCCCTATTTTTAAATTTTTCTTCCATTCGTTTCCGTAATCGCCATCGCTTGCTAAATTTTCTACTTTCACCCCGTTTGCTGTCTTTATTTTGCTTTCTTTTCCTTTAATTTTTTTTTCTTCTCTCTCGCTAGTGCCCTTGCTTTTTAAGGCTTTTTTCCTACATCTCTCTTAGTTTACTGTCCCTATATTTTAATTTTGCCCTTTATTTCCCTAATGCCCCTCGCTTTTTTAACGTTAGTTCTATGCTGACTTGTATTCCCTTCGTTATCTTTATTTTTAATTATTTCTTGTCTTTCCTCAGTCCCGTTGCTTTTTAGATTTTCTTTCTACGTCTCCGGTTTAGTTCACCGTCCCTATTTGAACATTTTTTTGTTCTTTCTTCAGTCCCCATTGCTTTTAAGATTTTCTCTCTAAGTTTATCCCGTTTACTGTCTTTATTTTTTAATTATTTCTTCTCTTTCCTTAGTGCCTTAGTCGCTTTTTACAATTTCTGTCCGTCTTTGTTTAGTTTGCTGTTGCTACTTCTTTAATGCTTGCCTCTCTTAGTCCCTTGGCTTTGAAAGTTTTGCTTCTATGTATACTTTTATCTCGTTTGGGGTTGGTTTGTTTTTTTTTTTAACATTTTCTTCTGTTTGTTCTCCACCCAGTAGTTTTTGAAATTTTCTTCCTACCTCTTCCTGTGTCAAGCTTCCTATCCTTATTTTTCAGTAGTTTTCAGTAGGTTGTGTACCCCGTTGCTTTTTCAATTTACTTTGTATGTGTCACTCTCTTTGTCATCCTTTCTTCATTTTTTTAGTTTCTTCTTGTCTTTCCTAAGAGAGGTGGCTTTTTAGTTTTTCTCGTTCTAATTCTATCCCATCCAATGTGTTGATTTGTTAATTCTTTCCTGTCTGTCCCGCAGCCTGCGCTTCACTTTATGAATTTTCTTCGTGTGCCTCTGTTTATTTCGATCGCTGTCTCTATTTTGTTATTTTTTTCTCTCTCTTCAACCCTTGGCTTTTAAAATTTTGTTTCTATATGCACCGGTAATCTAGTTTGCTGGCCCTGTCTTTAGTCCTCTGCTGGCTGTCCCGCACCTCTTCGCGTTTTCACGTTGCCTTCCACGTCTGCTTTTATCCAGCTCCCTATCCCTATTTTTTAATTCTTTCCCGCCTGTTGCGTACCCCGTCGCTTTTGAATGTTTCTTTCTCGCTCGTCTTTTCTCCGGTTTGCTCTCCCTATTTTTTGGTTTGGGGCGTTTTTTCTCTTCTCCTTACCCTGTCGCTTTTTAAATTTTATGTCTCCATTTACCTGGTTCCCTTTCCCTTGTTTTTAATTCTTTCCTGTCGTGTTCCATGTTGCTTTTAAAATTTTATTTCTGTGACTCCATTTACCTGGTTCACTGCCTCGTTTTTTTCTTTCCTGCATTTCCCATAGCCCATCGCTTTTTCTTTACTCTTTCGAATCTCCCTCTGCAGAGCTCCCCTTGACAATTTTTAAAATTCCCGGCCTCTCTGTCCCGTTCCTTTCTATTTCTCCCTCCATCCGTCTTACGTGCTCTGATTTTTATTTCTGGCCCGTGTTTGTTGCTTTTTCATTTCTCTTTCTATGACTGCCTCTGTCCGGCTTCCCGTCCATATTTTTTTTTTTTTTTTTTTCCTTTTTAAATTCCTTCCGCTTTATTCCCCTGTTGCAGTTTTCTCTCTGTCTCCCTCTATCCAGTTTCCTGCCGGGGAAAAAATCCCCCTCCTCCGTCTCTCTGTCTCCTGCCTGCGGGTGTCTCCTTCTCTCTGTCCCTCTCTGCTCTTCCTGTCACCCTGCTCGGTCCTTTCCATCTCTCAGCCCTGCTCCCTCCCCCTCTTATTTATTGCTCCATCTCCCCATCCTCCTCCTCACTGCCCTCCATTTCTCTCTCTCTCTCTCTCTCCATCCTTGTGCGGCTCCCCGTCCCTCTTTTTTGTTCCCAGCATACCATTTTCTGGCTCCCTGTCCCACGCCTCTTCTCTACCGCCCTCTGTCCTTCCTCCTGCTTGCCTCTTCCCTCTTTTCCTTCTCGCCTGCTGCCTTTGGGCACCGAGCCTTGGAGCCAGCTCACTGCCGGCATTCCTAATGTGCATTAAGGAATAAACTGTTCCTGCCTCCTCTGTGCCCCTGGATGTGTTTGCAGCCCCTGGGTGCAGAGCTTGTGGCTGTGGACAGGTGCTGGGGAGGGGGGGATGTGTTGGGGGGCTTTGGCCAGGGCCCCTGTTGCCAATGGGCTCCAGCTGGGCCTGGAGCTGGGGCAGCCCCAGGTGTGGCCAGTGAGGCTGAGGATGGGGCTGGCCCTGCTGTGTGAAGGGGCTCTAGCTGTAAAGGGGGCTGCCAGGGCACGCCTGCCTGAGGGAGCTGACAAAGGGGAGCTGGCTGAGGAGGAGGGAACCCAAGGGGGCCCTGCAGGCAGGTGCCTCCAGCGAGGAACGGCCAGTCCCTGCAGCCACGAAGGGGCTCGCCGAGCCGTCCCTGACAGAACGCACCACCAGCACGCAGTGCTGGGAGCTCGGTGCTGCTGAGGCAGAGAGAAAAGCGTTGGGGCGGTGAAGGTCTCCTGCCAGTGCCCGGAGCTGTGGTGAGTCACGCGTTCTCTCCTGCGCAGCCCGGTCCATCTCTGCCGCCCTTCCCCAGATCTCTGCCTGACCTCCCTGCCTGTCCCTGCTTCTGTCTCCCTCTCTGCCGGCCCACCTACCTTGTCCAGCTCCCCAAAACTTGTTACTCTTCTGCCAACTCTGCCCTGTACCACTTCACCTATCCAGTTTTTTTTTTTCCCCTCCGTTTTCCTCTCTGGGCTCCTTCTCCCTACTTCTTCGTTGTTTCCTGTGTTCCTTCTACCCCGTTGCATTTTAATTTCTCCTTCTATGTTTCCCTCTCTCCAACACCCTGTCCCTATTTTTTAATTCCTCTCACTCTCCTGTGCCCCATCGCTTTTTAAATGTTCTTTCCATGTTTCCTTCTAGCCATCTCCCTGTTGCTATTTTGTCATTATTTCCTGTGTTTCTTATACCCCGTTGCTTTTAAAATTTTCTTTAACTACAGTTCCTTCTAGCCATCTCCCTGTCCCTGCTTTTTTTAACACTCCTGTGTTGCTTGTCCTCGATCGCTGTTTAGGTTTCCTTTCTACTTTGTCCCCTCTCCATCTCCCTGTCCCTATGTTTTAATTCTTGCCTATCTTTCTCGTACTCAAGTGCTTTTTAAAATTCCTTCTACGTCTCCCTCTGTCTGGCTCCCTTCCTTGATTTTTTTTTTTTTTTATTCTCCCCTATATTTCTCGTACCCGACGGCTCTTTAATTTCTCTTTCAACAATTCCCTTTATCTGGCTCCCTTCCCCTAAATTTTATTTCCTCCCTTTCTTCCGTATACCCTGTCACCTTTTAAATTTTCTTTCAGTGTTTCCTTCCCTTCTCTTCTCATCCCTCTTCCTATTTTTCAGTTCCTTCCTGTTTTTCTTGTAGTCCGACACTTTTAAAAATGTCTTTCTGTCTCCCTCTATCTGACTCGGGTCCCGATTCTTTTTAACTCCTCCCTCTCTGTCCTGTACCCAGTTGCTTTACAAATCTTCTTTCTAGGTCTCCACTTACTTAGTTTCCTGTCCTTCCTTTTTCATTTTTTTTCCTGTCTATACTGTACTCCGTCAGTTTAAAATTTTGTTTCTATGGCCACTTTTATCCATTGACCGTCTGTATTTTCTAATGCTCTCCCATCTATCCTGGACCCTGTCGCTTCTTCAGTTTTCTTTCTACCTCTGCTTTTACCAAGCTCCCCATCCCTATTTTTGAATTCTTTCCCGCGTAGTGTATCCCCTCGCTTCTTACCTTTACTGCTACGTGTGCCTATTTTTGCCTCTGTTCTCACTTTTTAATTTGTTCTTGTCTTTCCTTAAAGCCACCACGTTTCCAATTTTCTTTCTGTGTCAAAGTTTATCCACTGTGCTGTCCCTATTTGTTATGTCTTCCTGTCTATCCTGTACCCTGTCGCTTTTAAGACTTTTCTTGCCATGTCTACTTTAACCAATTCACCGTCTGTCTTTTTTATTTGTTTCCTGTCTGCTCTGTACCCCATGGCTTTTGAAGTTTGCTATGTCTCTCTGTATATTTCTCCCTATTCGTATTTTGTAGCTTTTTCTTGTCTTTCCTTAATACCTTTGCTTTTATGATTTTCTGCCTAGGTCTCCCTCTCATCACCCTACCCCAATTTTTAAGTGATTTTTCTTGTCTTTCCTTAATGCCTTTGCTTTTTGAATTTTCTTGCTGTGTCAACTTTTATCCCATTTTCTGTACCCATTTTTAATTTTTGTCCCGCCTGTCCTTTACCTGCTTGCTTTTCAAATTTTCCTTCCGCGTCTACTTTAACCACGTCGCTGTCTTTATTTTTAACATTTTTCCTGCCTGTCTGGAACCCCTTGCTTTTTCACTTTTCATTCTATGTCTACTTTCATTGAACTCCCTGTCCACATATTTTCACTTATTCCTGTCTGTTGTGTGCCATGTCACTTTCAACGTTTTATTTCCAGGTGCATCTCTATATTTTTTTTTTACCCTAGCCTTATTTTTTAATTTGTTCTTCTCTGTCTTAATGCCATCGCTTATTAAAGTTTCTTTCTATATCAACACTTATTATGTTTGCTGTCCCTATTTTTAAACTGTTTTCCTGTCTCTCCCGTACCCCGTCACTTTTTAGACTTTCTTTCTATGTCTCTCTTTATCTAGTTTTCCGTCCCCATTTTTTGAATTTTTTCCTGTGTTTCCTGTACCACAGCTTCTTACATTTTTGTTTCTGTGTGTGCAGGTTTCGGATGGGATAGAGTTAGTTTTCTTCACGGTAGCCGGTAATGGGCTACGTTTTTGGATTTGTGCTGAAAACAGCATTGATAGCACCGGGAGGTGTCGGTTACTGCTGAGCAGCGCTTGCGCCGCGTCAAGGGCTGCTCTGCTCCTCACCCTGCCCTGCCAGCGAGTGGGCTGGGCGTACACGAGGGGTTGGGAATGGTCGCGGCCGGGACGGCTGACCCAGCTGACCAAAGGGATATTCCAGACCGTATGACGTCGTGCTCAGCAATAAAACTGGGTGTGGGGGGGAGGTTGGTGGGTGGGGGGGACCGCTGCTCGGGACGGGCTGGGCATCGGTCGGGTAGTGGTGAGCATGTGTTTGCATTTGCATCGCTTGTTTGGTTTTTTTAAAATTTGTTTTTAATTATTAAACTTGTTTTGTATCAACCCACGAGAGTGTCTCTCTCATGTTTACCTTTCCAATTCTCCCCCCCATCCCAGCTGTATGGTGCTTACTTGCCAGCCAGGGTTAAACCATGACGCCCTTTCTACTTTTATGAAGCTGCCTATTGTTGATTTTTAAGTTTTTTAAATTTTTAAAAATACCTTAAAATACTTTAAATATTTTGAAAACCTGCCGCGTACCTGGTCGCTTTTACAATTTTCTTTCTCTGTCTACTTTCATCCAGTTCACTGTCTTTACTTTGTAATGTATGCCTCTCTTTTCTGTGCCCCGTCGCTTCTAAGGTTCCTTTCTATTTCTCCGTTCACCGTCACTATTTTTTTTCATTTTCCTTGTCTGTCCTGTGCACAATCCCTTGTAAATTTTTCCTTCTACGTCTACTTTTATCAAGCTGCGTATCACTGTTTATTAATTCTTTCCTGGCTATCGTGTGCCCTGACCCTTTTACGCTTTCTTTCTGCTTCTACATCTACTTTAACCTATTTGCTGTCTTTAGCATGTCTTTATTTCCTTAATCACCATTGCTTTTTAAATTTTCTGTCTACTTTTATCCCCTTCGCGGTCTTTATTTGCCTACCTTTACTTTTTTTTTTTTTTTAAAAATTCTTTCTTGTCTTTCCTTAACGCCGTCGCTTTTTAAGGGGTTTTTTCTACATCTCTTTTAGTTCGCTGTTCCACTTTTTGTAATACTTCATTTACTTCCCTAATCCCCCTCACTTCTTAAATGTTCTTCCTATGCCTACTTTCATTCCCCTTGCTGGCTGTTTTTCAGTATTGCTTCTCTTTGTTCTGTTCCATCGCTTTTTAGACTTTCTTTCTACGTCTTCGTTTTAGTTCACCGTCGCTTTTTTGAAATTTTTTCCTCATTTCCTTAGTCCCCGTTGCTTTCAAAACTTCCTACTTTTCTCTCGTTTGCCGTCTTTAGTGTTTAATTATTTTTTTCTTGGCTTTCCTTCGTGCCGCCGCTGTTTAGATTTTGCCTCTACGTCTCCGCTTTAGTTCGCCGTCCCCATTTTAAAATTTTTTCCTTAGTTCTTTAATCCCCGCTGCTTTTAAAATGGTCTGTCGTCTTTGATCCCGTTTGCTGTCTTTATTTTGCTGTCTTTATTTTTTAGTTATTTCTTCTCTCTCCTTAGTGCCGTCGCTTTTAAACTTTTCTTACGACCTCTGTTGGAGTTGGCTGTCGCTAGTGAATTTTTTGCCTTTTTTCCCCACTAACTCCCATCGCTTTTTAAACGCAGTTTCTATGCCTACTCTTCTTCCCGTCCATATCTTTATTTTTCATTATTTCTTGTCTGTCTTCAGGGCCATAGCCTTTTAAGTTTTCTTTCTACTTCTCCATTTTAGTTCAGTGTCGCTATGATTTCCTTTTTTCCTTATTTCCGTAATCCCTGGTGCTTTTACAGTTTTCTGTCTAATTTTATCCCGGTTGGTGTCTTTCTTTAATTGCTACTTATCTGTCCTTAGTGCCGGCGCTTTACAAATTTTCTTTCTACGTCGGTTTCAGTTCGCTGTCCCTATTTTTAAGTTTTTCTTCCATTCGTTTCCGTAATCGCCATCGCTTGCTAAATTTTCTACTTTCACCCCGTTTGCTGTCTTTATTTTGCTTTCTTTTCCTTTAATTTTTTTTTCTTCTCTCTCGCTAGTGCCCTTGCTTTTTAAGGCTTTTTTCCTACATCTCTCTTAGTTTACTGTCCCTGTATTTTGATTTTGCCCTTTATTTCCCTAATGCCCCTCGCTTTTTTAACGTTAGTTCTATGCTGACTTGTATTCCCTTCGTTATCTTTATTTTTAATTATTTCTTGTCCTTCCTCAGTCCCGTTGCTTATTAGATTTTCTTTCTACGTCTCCGGTTTAGTTCACCGTCCCTATTTGAACATTTTTTTGTTCTTTCTTCAGTCCCCATTGCTTTTAAGATTTTCTCTCTAAGTTTATCCCGTTTACTGTCTTTATTTTTTAATTATTTCTTCTCTTTCCTTAGTGCCTTAGTCGCTTTTTACAATTTCTGTCCGTCTTTGTTTAGTTTGCTGTTGCTACTTTTTTAATGCTTGCCTCTCTTAGTCCCTTGGCTTTGAAAGTTTTGCTTCTATGTATACTTTTATCTCGTTTGGGGTTGGTTTTTTTTTTTTTTTTTTACATTTTCTCCTGTTTGTTCTCCACCCAGTAGTTTTTGAAATTTTCTTCCTACCTCTTCCTGTGTCAAGCTTCCTATCCTTATTTTTCAGTAGTTTTCAGTAGGTTGTGTACCCCGTTGCTTTTTCAATTTACTTTGTATGTGTCACTCTCTTTGTCATCCTTTCTTCATTTTTTTAGTTTCTTCTTGTCTTTCCTAAGAGAGGTGGCTTTTTAGTTTTTCTCGTTCTAATTCTATCCCATCCAATGTGTTGATTTGTTAATTCTTTCCTGTCTGTCCCGCAGCCTGCGCTTCACTTTATGAATTTTCTTCGTGTGCCTCTGTTTATTTCGATCGCTGTCTCTATTTTGTTATTTTTTTCTCTCTCTTCAACCCTTGGCTTTTAAAATTTTGTTTCTATATGCACCGGTAATCTAGTTTGCTGTCCCTGTCTTTAGTCCTCTGCTGGCTGTCCCGCACCTCTTCGCGTTTTCACGTTGCCTTCCACGTCTGCTTTTATCCAGCTCCCTATCCCTATTTTTTAATTCTTTCCCGCCTGTTGCGTACCCCGTCGCTTTTGAATGTTTCTTTCTCGCTCGTCTTTTCTCCGGTTTGCTCTCCCTATTTTTTGGTTTGGGGCGTTTTTTCTCTTCTCCTTACCCTGTCGCTTTTTAAATTTTATGTCTCCATTTACCTGGTTCCCTTTCCCTTGTTTTTAATTCTTTCCTGTCGTGTTCCATGTTGCTTTTAAAATTTTATTTCTGTGACTCCATTTACCTGGTTCACTGCCTCGTTTTTTTCTTTCCTGCATTTCCCATAGCCCATCGCTTTTTCTTTACTCTTTCGAATCTCCCTCTGCAGAGCTCCCCTTGACAATTTTTAAAATTCCCGGCCTCTCTGTCCCGTTCCTTTCTATTTCTCCCTCCATCCGTCTTACGTGCTCTGATTTTTATTTCTGGCCCGTGTTTGTTGCTTTTTCATTTCTCTTTCTATGACTGCCTCTGTCCGGCTTCCCGTCCATATTTTTTTTTTTTTTTTTCCTTTTTAAATTCCTTCCGCTTTATTCCCCTGTTGCAGTTTTCTCTCTGTCTCCCTCTATCCAGTTTCCTGCCGGGGAAAAAATCCCCCTCCTCCGTCTCTCTGTCTCCTGCCTGCGGGTGTCTCCTTCTCTCTGTCCCTCTCTGCTCTTCCTGTCACCCTGCTCGGTCCTTTCCATCTCTCAGCCCTGCTCCCTCCCCCTCTTATTTATTGCTCCATCTCCCCATCCTCCTCCTCACTGCCCTCCATTTCTCTCTCTCTCTCTCTCTCCATCCTTGTGCGGCTCCCCGTCCCTCTTTTTTGTTCCCAGCATACCATTTTCTGGCTCCCTGTCCCACGCCTCTTCTCTACCGCCCTCTGTCCTTCCTCCTGCTTGCCTCTTCCCTCTTTTCCTTCTCGCCTGCTGCCTTTGGGCACCGAGCCTTGGAGCCAGCTCACTGCCGGCATTCCTAATGTGCATTAAGGAATAAACTGTTCCTGCCTCTTCTGTGCCCCTGGATGTGTTTGCAGCCCCTGGGTGCAGAGCTTGTGGCTGTGGACAGGTGCTGGGGAGGGGGGGATGTGTTGGGGGGCTTTGGCCAGGGCCCCTGTTGCCAATGGGCTCCAGCTGGGCCTGGAGCTGGGGCAGCCCCAGGTGTGGCCAGTGAGGCTGAGGATGGGGCTGGCCCTGCTGTGTGAAGGGGCTCTAGCTGTAAAGGGGGCTGCCAGGGCACGCCTGCCTGAGGGAGCTGACAAAGGGGAGCTGGCTGAGGAGGAGGGAACCCAAGGGGGCCCTGCAGGCAGGTGCCTCCAGCAAGGAACGGCCAGTCCCTGCAGCCACGAAGGGGCTCGCCGAGCCGTCCCTGACAGAACGCACCACCAGCACGCAGTGCTGGGAGCTCGGTGCTGCTGAGGCAGAGAGAAAAGCGTTGGGGCGGTGAAGGTCTCCTGCCAGTGCCCGGAGCTGTGGTGAGTCACGCGTTCTCTCCTGCGCAGCCCGGTCCATCTCTGCCGCCCTTCCCCAGATCTCTGCCTGACCTCCCTGCCTGTCCCTGCTTCTGTCTCCCTCTCTGCCGGCCCACCTACCTTGTCCAGCTCCCCAAAACTTGTTACTCTTCTGCCAACTCTGCCCTGTACCACTTCACCTATCCAGTTTTTTTTTTTCCCCTCCGTTTTCCTCTCTGGGCTCCTTCTCCCTACTTCTTCGTCATTTCCTGTGTTCCTTCTACCCCGTTGCATTTTAATTTCTCTTTCTATGTTTCCCTCTCTCCAACACCCTGTCCCTATTTTTTAATTCCTCTCACTCTCCTGTGCCCCATCGCTTTTTAAATGTTCTTTCCATGTTTCCTTCTAGCCATCTCCCTGTTGCTATTTTGTCATTATTTCCTGTGTTTCTTATACCCCGTTGCTTTTAAAATTTTCTTTAACTACAGTTCCTTCTAGCCATCTCCCTGTCCCTGCTTTTTTTAACACTCCTGTGTTGCTTGTCCTCGATCGCTGTTTAGGTTTCCTTTCTACTTTGTCCCCTCTCCATCTCCCTGTCCCTATGTTTTAATTCTTGCCTATCTTTCTCGTACTCAAGTGCTTTTTAAAATTCCTTCTACGTCTCCCTCTGTCTGGCTCCCTTCCTTGATTTTTTTTTTTTTTAATTCTCCCCTATATTTCTCGTACCCGACGGCTCTTTAATTTCTCTTTCAACAATTCCCTTTATCTGGCTCCCTTCCCCTAAATTTTATTTCCTCCCTTTCTTCCGTATACCCTGTCACCTTTTAAATTTTCTTTCAGTGTTTCCTTCCCTTCTCTTCTCATCTCTCTTCCTATTTTTCAGTTCCTTCCTGTTTTTCTTGTAGTCCGACACTTTTAAAAATGTCTTTCTGTCTCCCTCTATCTGACTCGGGTCCCGATTCTTTTTAACTCCTCCCTCTCTGTCCTGTACCCAGTTGCTTTACAAATCTTCTTTCTAGGTCTCCACTTACTTAGTTTCCTGTCCTTCCTTTTTCATTTTTTTTCCTGTCTATACTGTACTCCGTCAGTTTAAAATTTTGTTTCTATGGCCACTTTTATCCATTGACCGTCTGTATTTTCTAATGCTCTCCCATCTATCCTGGACCCTGTCGCTTCTTCAGTTTTCTTTCTACCTCTGCTTTTACCAAGCTCCCCATCCCTATTTTTGAATTCTTTCCCGCGTAGTGTATCCCCTCGCTTCTTACCTTTACTGCTACGTGTGCCTATTTTTGCCTCTGTTCTCACTTTTTAATTTGTTCTTGTCTTTCCTTAAAGCCACCACATTTCCAATTTTCTTTCTATGTCAAAGTTTATCCACTGTGCTGTCCCTATTTGTTATGTCTTCCTGTCTATCCTGTACCCTGTCGCTTTTAAGACTTTTCTTGCCATGTCTACTTTAACCAATTCACCGTCTGTCTTTTTTATTTGTTTCCTGCCTGCTCTGTACCCCATGGCTTTTGAAGTTTGCTATGTCTCTCTGTATATTTCTCCCTATTCGTATTTTGTAGCTTTTTCTTGTCTTTCCTTAATACCTTTGCTTTTATGATTTTCTGCCTAGGTCTCCCTCTCATCACCCTACCCCAATTTTTGAGTGATTTTTCTTGTCTTTCCTTAATGCCTTTGCTTTTTGAATTTTCTTGCTGTGTCAACTTTTATCCCATTTTCTGTACCCATTTTTAATTTTTGTCCCGCCTGTCCTTTACCTGCTTGCTTTTCAAATTTTCCTTCCGCGTCTACTTTAACCACGTCGCTGTCTTTATTTTTAACATTTTTCCTGCCTGTCTGGAACCCCTTGCTTTTTCACTTTTCATTCTATGTCTACTTTCATTGAACTCCCTATCCACATATTTTCACTTATTCCTGTCTGTTGTGTGCCATGTCACTTTCAACGTTTTATTTCCAGGTGCATCTCTATATTTTTTTTTTTTACCCTAGCCTTATTTTTTAATTTGTTCTTCTCTGTCTTAATGCCATCGCTTATTAAAGTTTCTTTCTATATCAACACTTATTATGTTTGCTGTCCCTATTTTTAAACTGTTTTCCTGTCTCTCCCGTACCCCGTCACTTTTTAGACTTTCTTTCTATGTCTCTCTTTATCTAGTTTTCCGTCCCCATTTTTTGAATTTTTTCCTGTGTTTCCTGTACCGCAGCTTCTTACACTTTTGTTTCTGTGTGTGCAGGTTTCGGATGGGATAGAGTTAGTTTTCTTCACGGTAGCCGGTACTGGGCTACGTTTTTGGATTTGTGCTGAAAACAGCATTGATAGCACCGGGAGGTGTCGGTTACTGCTGAGCAGCGCTTGCGCCGCGTCAAGGGCTGCTCTGCTCCTCACCCTGCCCTGCCAGCGAGTGGGCTGGGCGTACACGAGGGGTTGGGAATGGTCGCGGCCGGGACGGCTGACCCAACTGACCAAAGGGATATTCCAGACCGTATGACGTCGTGCTCAGCAATAAAACTGGGTGTGGGGGGGAGGTTGGTGGGTGGGGGGGACCGCTGCTCGGGACGGGCTGGGCATCGGTCGGGTAGTGGTGAGCATGTGTTTGCATTTGCATCGCTTGTTTGGTTTTTTTAAAATTTGTTTTTAATTATTAAACTTGTTTTGTATCAACCCACGAGAGTGTCTCTCTCATGTTTACCTTTCCAATTCTCCCCCCCATCCCAGCTGTATGGTGCTTACTTGCCAGCCAGGGTTAAACCATGACGCCCTTTCTACTTTTATGAAGCTGCCTATTGTTGATTTTTAAGTTTTTTAAATTTTTAAAAATACCTTAAAATACTTTCAATATTTTGAAAACCTGCCGCGTACCTGGTCGCTTTTACAGTTTTCTTTCTCTGTCTACTTTCATCCAGTTCACTGTCTTTACTTTGTAATGTATGCCTCTCTTTTCTGTGCCCCGTCGCTTCTAAGGTTCCTTTCTATTTCTCCGTTCACCGTCACTATTTTTTTTCATTTTCCTTGTCTGTCCTGTGCACAATCCCTTGTAAATTTTTCCTTCTACGTCTACTTTTATCAAGCTGCGTATCACTGTTTATTAATTCTTTCCTGGCTATCGTGTGCCCTGACCCTTTTACACTTTCTTTCTGCTTCTACATCTACTTTAACCTATTTGCTGTCTTTAGCATGTCTTTATTTCCTTAATCACCATTGCTTTTTAAATTTTCTGTCTACTTTTATCCCCTTCGCGGTCTTTATTTGCCTACCTTTACTTTTTTTTTTTTTTAAAAAAATTCTTTCTTGTCTTTCCTTAACGCCGTCGCTTTTTAAGGGGTTTTTTCTACATCTCTTTTAGTTCGCTGTTCCACTTTTTGTAATACTTCATTTACTTCCCTAATCCCCCTCACTTCTTAAATGTTCTTCCTATGCCTACTTTCATTCCCCTTGCTGGCTGTTTTTCAGTATTGCTTCTCTTTGTTCTGTTCCATCGCTTTTTAGACTTTCTTTCTACGTCTTCGTTTTAGTTCACCGTCGCTTTTTTGAAATTTTTTCCTCATTTCCTTAGTCCCCGTTGCTTTCAAAACTTCCTACTTTTCTCTCGTTTGCCGTCTTTAGTGTTTAATTATTTTTTTCTTGGCTTTCCTTCGTGCCGCCGCTGTTTAGATTTTGCCTCTACGTCTCCGCTTTAGTTCGCCGTCCCCATTTTAAAATTTTTTCCTTAGTTCTTTAATCCCCGCTGCTTTTAAAATGGTCTGTCGTCTTTGATCCCGTTTGCTGTCTTTATTTTGCTGTCTTTATTTTTTAGTTATTTCTTCTCTCTCCTTAGTGCCGTCGCTTTTAAACTTTTCTTACGACCTCTGTTGGAGTTGGCTGTCGCTAGTGAATTTTTTGCCTTTTTTCCCCACTAACTCCCATCGCTTTTTAAACGCAGTTTCTATGCCTACTCTTCTTCCCGTCCATATCTTTATTTTTCATTATTTCTTGTCTGTCTTCAGGGCCATAGCCTTTTAAGTTTTCTTTCTACTTCTCCATTTTAGTTCAGTGTCGCTATGATTTCCTTTTTTCCTTATTTCCGTAATCCCTGGTGCTTTTACAGTTTTCTGTCTAATTTTATCCCGGTTGGTGTCTTTCTTTAATTGCTACTTATCTGTCCTTAGTGCCGGCGCTTTACAAATTTTCTTTCTACGTCGGTTTCAGTTCGCTGTCCCTATTTTTAAGTTTTTCTTCCATTCGTTTCCGTAATCGCCATCGCTTGCTAAATTTTCTACTTTCACCCCGTTTGCTGTCTTTATTTTGCTTTCTTTTCCTTTAATTTTTTTTTCTTCTCTCTCGCTAGTGCCCTTGCTTTTTAAGGCTTTTTTCCTACATCTCTCTTAGTTTACTGTCCCTGTATTTTGATTTTGCCCTTTAATTCCCTAATGCCCCTCGCTTTTTTAACGTTAGTTCTATGCTGACTTGTATTCCCTTCGTTATCTTTATTTTTAATTATTTCTTGTCCTTCCTCAGTCCCGTTGCTTATTAGATTTTCTTTCTACGTCTCCGGTTTAGTTCACCGTCCCTATTTGAACATTTTTTTGTTCTTTCTTCAGTCCCCATTGCTTTTAAGATTTTCTCTCTAAGTTTATCCCGTTTACTGTCTTTATTTTTTAATTATTTCTTCTCTTTCCTTAGTGCCTTAGTTGCTTTTTACAATTTCTGTCCGTCTTTGTTTAGTTTGCTGTTGCTACTTTTTTAATGCTTGCCTCTCTTAGTCCCTTGGCTTTGAAAGTTTTGCTTCTATGTATACTTTTATCTCGTTTGGGGTTGGTTTTTTTTTTTTTTTTACATTTTCTCCTGTTTGTCCTCTACCCAGTAGTTTTTGAAATTTTCTTTCTACCTCTTCCTGTGTCAAGCTTCCTATCCTTATTTTTCAGTAGTTTTCAGTAGGTTGTGTACCCCGTTGCTTTTTCAATTTACTTTGTATGTGTCATTCTCTTTGTCATCCTTTCTTTATTTTTTTAGTTTCTTCTTGTCTTTCCTAAGAGAGGTGGCTTTTTAGTTTTTCTCGATCTAATTCTATCCCATCCAATGTGTTGATTTGTTAATTCTTTCCTGTCTGTCCCGCAGCCTGCGCTTCACTTTATGAATTTTCTTCGTGTGCCTCTGTTTATTTTGATCGCTGTCTCTATTTTGTTATTTTTTTCTCTCTCTTCAACCCTTGGCTTTTAAAATTTTGTTTCTATATGCACCGGTAATCTAGTTTGCTGGCCCTGTCTTTAGTCCTCTGCTGGCTGTCCCGCACCTCTTCGCGTTTTCACGTTGCCTTCCACGTCTGCTTTTATCCAGCTCCCTATCCCTATTTTTTAATTCTTTCCCGCCTGTTGCGTACCCCGTCGCTTTTGAATGTTTCTTTCTCGCTCGTCTTTTCTCCGGTTTGCTCTCCCTATTTTTTGGTTTGGGGCGTTTTTTCTCTTCTCCTTACCCTGTCGCTTTTTAAATTTTATGTCTCCATTTACCTGGTTCCCTTTCCCTTGTTTTTAATTCTTTCCTGTCGTGTTCCATGTTGCTTTTAAAATTTTATTTCTGTGACTCCATTTACCTGGTTCACTGCCTCGTTTTTTTCTTTCCTGCATTTCCCATAGCCCATCGCTTTTTCTTTACTCTTTCGAATCTCCCTCTGCAGAGCTCCCCTTGACAATTTTTAAAATTCCCGGCCTCTCTGTCCCGTTCCTTTCTATTTCTCCCTCCATCCGTCTTACGTGCTCTGATTTTTATTTCTGGCCCGTGTTTGTTGCTTTTTCATTTCTCTTTCTATGACTGCCTCTGTCTGGCTTCCCGTCCTTTTTTTTTTTTTTTTTTTCCTTTTTAAATTCCTTCCGCTTTATTCCCCTGTTGCAGTTTTCTCTCTGTCTCCCTCTATCCAGTTTCCTGCCGGGGAAAAAGTCCCCCTCCTCCGTCTCTCTGTCTCCTGCCTGCGGGTGTCTCCTTCTCTCTGTCCCTCTCTGCTCTTCCTGTCACCCTGCTCGGTCCTTTCCATCTCTCAGCCCTGCTCCCTCCCCCTCTTATTTATTGCTCCATCTCCCCATCCTCCTCCTCACTGCCCTCCATTTCTCTCTCTCTGTCTCTCTCCATCCTTGTGCGGCTCCCCGTCCCTCTTTTTTGTTCCCAGCATACCATTTTCTGGCTCCCTGTCCCACGCCTCTTCTCTACCGCCCTCTGTCCTTCCTCCTGCTTGCCTCTTCCCTCTTTTCCTTCTCGCCTGCTGCCTTTGGGCACCGAGCCTTGGAGCCAGCTCACTGCCGGCATTCCTAATGTGCATTAAGGAATAAACTGTTCCTGCCTCCTCTGTGCCCCTGGATGTGTTTGCAGCCCCTGGGTGCAGAGCTTGTGGCTGTGGACAGGTGCTGGGGAGGGGGGGATGTGTTGGGGGGCTTTGGCCAGGGCCCCTGTTGCCAATGGGCTCCAGCTGGGCCTGGAGCTGGGGCAGCCCCAGGTGTGGCCAGTGAGGCTGAGGATGGGGCTGGCCCTGCTGTGTGAAGGGGCTCTAGCTGTAAAGGGGGCTGCCAGGGCACGCCTGCCTGAGGGAGCTGACAAAGGGGAGCTGGCTGAGGAGGAGGGAACCCAAGGGGGCCCTGCAGGCAGGTGCCTCCAGCAAGGAACGGCCAGTCCCTGCAGCCACGAAGGGGCTCGCCGAGCCGTCCCTGACAGAACGCACCACCAGCACGCAGTGCTGGGAGCTCGGTGCTGCTGAGGCAGAGAGAAAAGCGTTGGGGCGGTGAAGGTCTCCTGCCAGTGCCCGGAGCTGTGGTGAGTCACGCGTTCTCTCCTGCGCAGCCCGGTCCATCTCTGCCGCCCTTCCCCAGATCTCTGCCTGACCTCCCTGCCTGTCCCTGCTTCTGTCTCCCTCTCTGCCGGCCCACCTACCTTGTCCAGCTCCCCAAAACTTGTTACTCTTCTGCCAACTCTGCCCTGTACCACTTCACCTATCCAGTTTTTTTTTTTCCCCTCCGTTTTCCTCTCTGGGCTCCTTCTCCCTACTTCTTCGTCGTTTCCTGTGTTCCTTCTACCCCGTTGCATTTTAATTTCTCTTTCTATGTTTCCCTCTCTCCAACACCCTGTCCCTATTTTTTAATTCCTCTCACTCTCCTGTGCCCCATCGCTTTTTAAATGTTCTTTCCATGTTTCCTTCTAGCCATCTCCCTGTTGCTATTTTGTCATTATTTCCTGTGTTTCTTATACCCCGTTGCTTTTAAAATTTTCTTTAACTACAGTTCCTTCTAGCCATCTCCCTGTCCCTGCTTTTTTTAACACTCCTGTGTTGCTTGTCCTCGATCGCTGTTTAGGTTTCCTTTCTACTTTGTCCCCTCTCCATCTCCCTGTCCCTATGTTTTAATTCTTGCCTATCTTTCTCGTACTCAAGTGCTTTTTAAAATTCCTTCTACGTCTCCCTCTGCCTGGCTCCCTTCCTTGATTTTTTTTTTTTTTTTTTTTTAAATTCTCCCCTATATTTCTCGTACCCGACGGCTCTTTAATTTCTCTTTCAACAATTCCCTTTATCTGGCTCCCTTCCCCTAAATTTTATTTCCTCCCTTTCTTCCGTATACCCTGTCACCTTTTAAATTTTCTTTCAGTGTTTCCTTCCCTTCTCTTCTCATCCCTCTTCCTATTTTTCAGTTCCTTCCTGTTTTTCTTGTAGTCCGACACTTTTAAAAATGTCTTTCTGTCTCCCTCTATCTGACTCGGGTCCCGATTCTTTTTAACTCCTCCCTCTCTGTCCTGTACCCAGTTGCTTTACAAATCTTCTTTCTAGGTCTCCACTTACTTAGTTTCCTGTCCTTCCTTTTTCTTTTTTTTTCCTGTCTATACTGTACTCCGTCAGTTTAAAATTTTGTTTCTATGGCCACTTTTATCCATTGACCGTCTGTATTTTCTAATGCTCTCCCATCTATCCTGGACCCTGTCGCTTCTTCAGTTTTCTTTCTACCTCTGCTTTTACCAAGCTCCCCATCCCTATTTTTGAATTCTTTCCCGCGTAGTGTATCCCCTCGCTTCTTACCTTTACTGCTACGTGTGCCTATTTTTGCCTCTGTTCTCACTTTTTAATTTGTTCTTGTCTTTCCTTAAAGCCACCACATTTCCAATTTTCTTTCTATGTCAAAGTTTATCCACTGTGCTGTCCCTATTTGTTATGTCTTCCTGTCTATCCTGTACCCTGTCGCTTTTAAGACTTTTCTTGCCATGTCTACTTTAACCAATTCACCGTCTGTCTTTTTTATTTGTTTCCTGTCTGCTCTGTACCCCATGGCTTTTGAAGTTTGCTATGTCTCTCTGTATATTTCTCCCTATTCGTATTTTGTAGCTTTTTCTTGTCTTTCCTTAATACCTTTGCTTTTATGATTTTCTGCCTAGGTCTCCCTCTCATCACCCTACCCCAATTTTTGAGTGATTTTTCTTGTCTTTCCTTAATGCCTTTGCTTTTTGAATTTTCTTGCTGTGTCAACTTTTATCCCATTTTCTGTACCCATTTTTAATTTTTGTCCCGCCTGTCCTTTACCTGCTTGCTTTTCAAATTTTCCTTCCGCGTCTACTTTAACCACGTCGCTGTCTTTATTTTTAACATTTTTCCTGCCTGTCTGGAACCCCTTGCTTTTTCACTTTTCATTCTATGTCTACTTTCATTGAACTCCCTATCCACATATTTTCACTTATTCCTGTCTGTTGTGTGCCATGTCACTTTCAACGTTTTATTTCCAGGTGCATCTCTATTTTTTTTTTACCCTAGCCTTATTTTTTAATTTGTTCTTCTCTGTCTTAATGCCATCGCCTATTAAAGTTTCTTTCTATATCAACACTTATTATGTTTGCTGTCCCTATTTTTAAACCGTTTTCCGGTCTCTCCCGTACCCCGTCACTTTTTAGACTTTCTTTCTATGTCTCTCTTTATCTAGTTTTCCGTCCCCATTTTTTGAATTTTTTCCTGTGTTTCCTGTACCACAGCTTCTTACACTTTTGTTTCTGTGTGTGCAGGTTTCGGATGGGATAGAGTTAGTTTTCTTCACGGTAGCCGGTAATGGGCTACATTTTTGGATTTGTGCTGAAAACAGCATTGATAGCACCGGGAGGTGTCGGTTACTGCCGAGCAGCGCTTGCGCCGCGTCAAGGGCTGCTCTGCTCCTCACCCTGCCCTGCCAGCGAGTGGGCTGGGCGTACACGAGGGGTTGGGAATGGTCGCGGCCGGGACGGCTGACCCAACTGACCAAAGGGATATTCCAGACCGTATGACGTCGTGCTCAGCAATAAAACTGGGTGTGGGGGGGAGGTTGGTGGGTGGGGGGGACCGCTGCTCGGGACGGGCTGGGCATCGGTCGGAGAGTGGTGAGCATGTGTTTGCATTTGCATCGCTTGTTTGGTTTTTTTAAAATTTGTTTTTAATTATTAAACTTGTTTTGTATCAACCCACGAGAGTGTCTCTCTCATGTTTACCTTTCCAATTCTCCCCCCCATCCCAGCTGTATGGTGCTTACTTGCCAGCCAGGGTTAAACCATGACGCCCTTTCTACTTTTATGAAGCTACCTATTGTTGATTTTTAAGTTTTTTAAATTTTTAAAAATACCTTAAAATACTTTCAATATTTAAATATTTTGAAAACCTGCCGCGTACCTGGTCGCTTTTACAATTTTCTTTCTCTGTCTACTTTCATCCAGTTCACTGTCTTTATTTTGTAATGTATGCCTCTCTTTTCTGTGCCCCGTCGCTTCTAAGGTTCCTTTCTATTTCTCCGTTCACCGTCACTATTTTTTTTCATTTTCCTTGTCTGTCCTGTGCACAATCCCTTGTAAATTTTTCCTTCTACGTCTACTTTTATCAAGCTGCGTATCACTGTTTATTAATTCTTTCCTGGCTATCATGTGCCCTGACCCTTTTACACTTTCTTTCTGCTTCTACATCTACTTTAACCTATTTGCTGTCTTTAGCATGTCTTTATTTCCTTAATCACCATTGCTTTTTAAATTTTCTGTCTACTTTTATCCCCTTCGCGGTCTTTATTTGCCTACCTTTACTTTTTTTTAAAAAAAAATTCTTTCTTGTCTTTCCTTAACGCCGTCGCTTTTTAAGGGGTTTTTTCTACATCTCTTTTAGTTCGCTGTTCCACTTTTTGTAATACTTCATTTACTTCCCTAATCCCCCTCACTTCTTAAATGTTCTTCCTATGCCTACTTTCATTCCCCTTGCTGGCTGTTTTTCAGTATTGCTTCTCTTTGTTCTGTTCCATCGCTTTTTAGACTTTCTTTCTACGTCTTCGTTTTAGTTCACCGTCGCTTTTTTGAAATTTTTTCCTCATTTCCTTAGTCCCCGTTGCTTTCAAAACTTCCTACTTTTCTCTCGTTTGCCGTCTTTAGTGTTTAATTATTTTTTCTTGGCTTTCCTTCGTGCCGCCGCTGTTTAGATTTTGCCTCTACGTCTCCGCTTTAGTTCGCCGTCCCCAGTTTAAAATTTTTTCCTTAGTTCTTTAATCCCCGCTGCTTTTAAAATGGTCTGTCGTCTTTGATCCCGTTTGCTGTCTTTATTTTTTAGTTATTTCTTCTCTCTCCTTAGTGCCGTCGCTTTTAAACTTTTCTTACGACCTCTGTTGGAGTTGGCTGTCGCTAGTGAATTTTTTGCCTTTTTTCCCCACTAACTCCCATCGCTTTTTAAACGCAGTTTCTACGCCTACTCTTCTTCCCGTCCATATCTTTATTTTTCATTATTTCTTGTCTGTCTTCAGGGCCATAGCCTTTTAAGTTTTCTTTCTACTTCTCCATTTTAGTTCAGTGTCGCTATGATTTCCTTTTTTCCTTATTTCCGTAATCCCTGGTGCTTTTACAGTTTTCTGTCTAATTTTATCCTGGTTGGTGTCTTTCTTTAATTGCTACTTATCTGTCCTTAGTGCCGGCGCTTTACAAATTTTCTTTCTACGTCGGTTTCAGTTCGCTGTCCCTATTTTTAAATTTTTCTTCCATTCGTTTCCGTAATCGCCATCGCTTGTTAAATTTTCTACTTTCACCCCGTTTGCTGTCTTTATTTTGCTTTCTTTTCCTTTAATTTTTTTTTCTTCTCTCTCGCTAGTGCCCTTGCTTTTTAAGGCTTTTTTCCTACATCTCTCTTAGTCTACTGTCCCTATGTTTTGATTTTGCCCTTTATTTCCCTAATGCCCCTCGCTTTTTTAACGTTATTTCTATGCTGACTTGTATTCCCTTTGTTATCTTTATTTTTAATTATTTCTTGTCTTTCCTCAGTCCCGTTGCTTTTTAGATTTTCTTTCTACGTCTCCAGTTTAGTTCACCGTCCCTATTTGAACATTTTTTTGTTCTTTCTTCAGTCCCCATTGCTTTTAAGATTTTCTCTCTAAGTTTATCCCGTTTACTGTCTTTATTTTTTAATTATTTCTTCTCTTTCCTTAGTGCCTTAGTCGCTTTTTACAATTTCTGTCCGTCTTTGTTTAGTTTGCTGTTGCTACTTTTTTAATGCTTGCCTCTCTTAGTCCCTTGGCTTTGAAAGTTTTGCTTCTATGTATACTTTTATCTCGTTTGGGGTTGGTTTTTTTTTTTTTTTTTACATTTTCTCCTGTTTGTCCTCTAACCAGTAGTTTTTGAAATTTTCTTTCTACCTCTTCCTGTGTCAAGCTTCCTATCCTTATTTTTCAGTAGTTTTCAGTAGGTTGTGTACCCCGTTGCTTTTTCAATTTACTTTGTATGTGTCATTCTCTTTGTCATCCTTTCTTTATTTCTTTAGTTTCTTCTTGTCTTTCCTAAGAGAGGTGGCTTTTTAGTTTTTCTCGATCTAATTCTATCCCATCCAATGTGTTGATTTGTTAATTCTTTCCTGTCTGTCCCGCAGCCTGCGCTTCACTTTATGAATTTTCTTCGTGTGCCTCTGTTTATTTCGATCGCTGTCTCTATTTTGTTATTTTTTTCTCTCTCTTCAACCCTTGGCTTTTAAAATTTTGTTTCTATATGCACCGGTAATCTAGTTTGCTGTCCCTGTCTTTAGTCCTCTGCTGGCTGTCCCGCACCTCTTCGCGTTTTCACGTTGCCTTCCACGTCTGCTTTTATCCAGCTCCCTATCCCTATTTTTTAATTCTTTCCCGCCTGTTGCGTACCCTGTCGCTTTTGAATGTTTCTTTCTCGCTCGTCTTTTCTCCGGTTTGCTCTCCCTATTTTTTGGTTTGGGGCGTTTTTTCTCTTCTCCTTACCCTGTCGCTTTTTAAATTTTATGTCTCCATTTACCTGGTTCCCTTTCCCTTGTTTTTAATTCTTTCCTGTCGTGTTCCATGTTGCTTTTAAAATTTTATTTCTGTGACTCCATTTACCTGGTTCACTGCCTCGTTTTTTTCTTTCCTGCATTTCCCATAGCCCATCGCTTTTTCTTTACTCTTTCGAATCTCCCTCTGCAGAGCTCCCCTTGACAATTTTTAAAATTCCCGGCCTCTCTGTCCCGTTCCTTTCTATTTCTCCCTCCATCCGTCTTACGTGCTCTGATTTTTATTTCTGGCCCGTGTTTGTTGCTTTTTCATTTCTCTTTCTATGACTGCCTCTGTCCGGCTTCCCGTCCTTTTTTTTTTTTTTTTTTTCCTTTTTAAATTCCTTCCGCTTTATTCCCCTGTTGCAGTTTTCTCTCTGTCTCCCTCTATCCAGTTTCCTGCCGGGGAAAAAGTCCCCCTCCTCCGTCTCTCTGTCTCCTGCCTGCGGGTGTCTCCTTCTCTCTGTCCCTCTCTGCTCTTCCTGTCACCCTGCTCGGTCCTTTCCATCTCTCAGCCCTGCTCCCTCCCCCTCTTATTTATTGCTCCATCTCCCCATCCTCCTCCTCACTGCCCTCCATTTCTCTCTCTCTGTCTCTCTCCATCCTTGTGCGGCTCCCCGTCCCTCTTTTTTGTTCCCAGCATACCATTTTCTGGCTCCCTGTCCCACGCCTCTTCTCTACTGCCCTCTGTCCTTCCTCCTGCTTGCCTCTTCCCTCTTTTCCTTCTCGCCTGCTGCCTTTGGGCACCGAGCCTTGGAGCCAGCTCACTGCCGGCATTCCTAATGTGCATTAAGGAATAAACTGTTCCTGCCTCCTCTGTGCCCCTGGATGTGTTTGCAGCCCCTGGGTGCAGAGCTTGTGGCTGTGGACAGCTGCTGGGGAGGGGGGGATGTGTTGGGGGGCTTTGGCCAGGGCCCCTGTTGCCAATGGGCTCCAGCTGGGCCTGGAGCTGGGGCAGCCCCAGGTGTGGCCAGTGAGGCTGAGGATGGGGCTGGCCCTGCTGTGTGAAGGGGCTCTAGCTGTAAAGGGGGCTGCCAGGGCACGCCTGCCTGAGGGAGCTGACAAAGGGGAGCTGGCTGAGGAGGAGGGAACCCAAGGGGGCCCTGCAGGCAGGTGCCTCCAGCAAGGAACGGCCAGTCCCTGCAGCCACGAAGGGGCTCGCCGAGCCGTCCCTGACAGAACGCACCACCAGCACGCAGTGCTGGGAGCTCGGTGCTGCTGAGGCAGAGAGAAAAGCGTTGGGGCGGTGAAGGTCTCCTGCCAGTGCCCGGAGCTGTGGTGAGTCACGCGTTCTCTCCTGCGCAGCCCGGTCCATCTCTGCCGCCCTTCCCCAGATCTCTGCCTGACCTCCCTGCCTGTCCCTGCTTCTGTCTCCCTCTCTGCCGGCCCACCTACCTTGTCCAGCTCCCCAAAACTTGTTACTCTTCTGCCAACTCTGCCCTGTACCACTTCACCTATCCAGTTTTTTTTTTTCCCCTCCGTTTTCCTCTCTGGGCTCCTTCTCCCTACTTCTTCGTCGTTTCCTGTGTTCCTTCTACCCCGTTGCATTTTAATTTCTCCTTCTATGTTTCCCTCTCTCCAACACCCTGTCCCTATTTTTTAATTCCTCTCACTCTCCTGTGCCCCATCGCTTTTTAAATGTTCTTTCCATGTTTCCTTCTAGCCATCTCCCTGTTGCTATTTTGTCATTATTTCCTGTGTTTCTTATACCCCGTTGCTTTTAAAATTTTCTTTAACTACAGTTCCTTCTAGCCATCTCCCTGTCCCTGCTTTTTTTAACACTCCTGTGTTGCTTGTCCTCGATCGCTGTTTAGGTTTCCTTTCTACTTTGTCCCCTCTCCATCTCCCTGTCCCTATGTTTTAATTCTTGCCTATCTTTCTCGTACTCAAGTGCTTTTTAAAATTCCTTCTACGTCTCCCTCTGTCTGGCTCCCTTCCTTGATTTTTTTTTTTTTTATTCTCCCCTATATTTCTCGTACCCGACGGCTCTTTAATTTCTCTTTCAACAATTCCCTTTATCTGGCTCCCTTCCCCTAAATTTTATTTCCTCCCTTTCTTCCGTATACCCTGTCACCTTTTAAATTTTCTTTCAGTGTTTCCTTCCTTTCTCTTCTCATCTCTCTTCCTATTTTTCAGTTCCTTCCTGTTTTTCTTGTAGTCCGACACTTTTAAAAATGTCTTTCTGTCTCCCTCTATCTGACTCGGGTCCCGATTCTTTTTAACTCCTCCCTCTCTGTCCTGTACCCAGTTGCTTTACAAATCTTCTTTCTAGGTCTCCACTTACTTAGTTTCCTGTCCTTCCTTTTTCATTTTTTTTCCTGTCTATACTGTACTCCGTCAGTTTAAAATTTTGTTTCTATGGCCACTTTTATCCATTGACCGTCTGTATTTTCTAATGCTCTCCCATCTATCCTGGACCCTGTCGCTTCTTCAGTTTTCTTTCTACCTCTGCTTTTACCAAGCTCCCCATCCCTATTTTTGAATTCTTTCCCGCGTAGTGTATCCCCTCGCTTCTTACCTTTACTGCTACGTGTGCCTATTTTTGCCTCTGTTCTCACTTTTTAATTTGTTCTTGTCTTTCCTTAAAGCCACCACATTTCCAATTTTCTTTCTATGTCAAAGTTTATCCACTGTGCTGTCCCTATTTGTTATGTCTTCCTGTCTATCCTGTACCCTGTCGCTTTTAAGACTTTTCTTGCCATGTCTACTTTAACCAATTCACCGTCTGTCTTTTTTATTTGTTTCCTGTCTGCTCTGTACCCCATGGCTTTTGAAGTTTGCTATGTCTCTCTGTATATTTCTCCCTATTCGTATTTTGTAGCTTTTTCTTGTCTTTCCTTAATACCTTTGCTTTTATGATTTTCTGCCTAGGTCTCCCTCTCATCACCCTACCCCAATTTTTGAGTGATTTTTCTTGTCTTTCCTTAATGCCTTTGCTTTTTGAATTTTCTTGCTGTGTCAACTTTTATCCCATTTTCTGTACCCATTTTTAATTTTTGTCCCGCCTGTCCTTTACCTGCTTGCTTTTCAAATTTTCCTTCCGCGTCTACTTTAACCACGTCGCTGTCTTTATTTTTAACATTTTTCCTGCCTGTCTGGAACCCCTTGCTTTTTCACTTTTCATTCTATGTCTACTTTCATTGAACTCCCTATCCACATATTTTCACTTATTCCTGTCTGTTGTGTGCCATGTCACTTTCAACGTTTTATTTCCAGGTGCATCTCTATATTTTTTTTTTTTTACCCTAGCCTTATTTTTTAATTTGTTCTTCTCTGTCTTAATGCCATCGCTTATTAAAGTTTCTTTCTATATCAACACTTATTATGTTTGCTGTCCCTATTTTTAAACTGTTTTCCTGTCTCTCCCGTACCCCGTCACTTTTTAGACTTTCTTTCTATGTCTCTCTTTATCTAGTTTTCCGTCCCCATTTTTTGAATTTTTTCCTGTGTTTCCTGTACCACAGCTTCTTACATTTTTGTTTCTGTGTGTGCAGGTTTCGGATGGGATAGAGTTAGTTTTCTTCACGGTAGCCGGTAATGGGCTACGTTTTTGGATTTGTGCTGAAAACAGCATTGATAGCACCGGGAGGTGTCGGTTACTGCTGAGCAGCGCTTGCGCCGCGTCAAGGGCTGCTCTGCTCCTCACCCTGCCCTGCCAGCGAGTGGGCTGGGCGTACACGAGGGGTTGGGAATGGTCGCGGCCGGGACGGCTGACCCAACTGACCAAAGGGATATTCCAGACCGTATGACGTCGTGCTCAGCAATAAAACTGGGTGTGGGGGGGAGGTTGGTGGGTGGGGGGGACCGCTGCTCGGGACGGGCTGGGCATCGGTCGGGTAGTGGTGAGCATGTGTTTGCATTTGCATCGCTTGTTTGGTTTTTTTAAAATTTGTTTTTAATTATTAAACTTGTTTTGTATCAACCCACGAGAGTGTCTCTCTCATGTTTACCTTTCCAATTCTCCCCCCCATCCCAGCTGTATGGTGCTTACTTGCCAGCCAGGGTTAAACCATGACGCCCTTTCTACTTTTATGAAGCTGCCTATTGTTGATTTTTAAGTTTTTTAAATTTTTAAAAATACCTTAAAATACTTTCAATATTTTGAAAACCTGCCGCGTACCTGGTCGCTTTTACAATTTTCTTTCTCTGTCTACTTTCATCCAGTTCACTGTCTTTACTTTGTAATGTATGCCTCTCTTTTCTGTGCCCCGTCGCTTCTAAGGTTCCTTTCTATTTCTCCGTTCACCGTCACTATTTTTTTTCATTTTCCTTGTCTGTCCTGTGCACAATCCCTTGTAAATTTTTCCTTCTACGTCTACTTTTATCAAGCTGCGTATCACTGTTTATTAATTCTTTCCTGGCTATCGTGTGCCCTGACCCTTTTACACTTTCTTTCTGCTTCTACATCTACTTTAACCTATTTGCTGTCTTTAGCATGTCTTTATTTCCTTAATCACCATTGCTTTTTAAATTTTCTGTCTACTTTTATCCCCTTCGCGGTCTTTATTTGCCTACCTTTACTTTTTTTTTTTTTTTAAAAATTCTTTCTTGTCTTTCCTTAACGCCGTCGCTTTTTAAGGGGTTTTTTCTACATCTCTTTTAGTTCGCTGTTCCACTTTTTGTAATACTTCATTTACTTCCCTAATCCCCCTCACTTCTTAAATGTTCTTCCTATGCCTACTTTCATTCCCCTTGCTGGCTGTTTTTCAGTATTGCTTCTCTTTGTTCTGTTCCATCGCTTTTTAGACTTTCTTTCTACGTCTTCGTTTTAGTTCACCGTCGCTTTTTTGAAATTTTTTCCTCATTTCCTTAGTCCCCGTTGCTTTCAAAACTTCCTACTTTTCTCTCGTTTGCCGTCTTTAGTGTTTAATTATTTTTTCTTGGCTTTCCTTCGTGCCGCCGCTGTTTAGATTTTGCCTCTACGTCTCCGCTTTAGTTCGCCGTCCCCATTTTAAAATTTTTTCCTTAGTTCTTTAATCCCCGCTGCTTTTAAAATGGTCTGTCGTCTTTGATCCCGTTTGCTGTCTTTATTTTGCTGTCTTTATTTTTTAGTTATTTCTTCTCTCTCCTTAGTGCCGTCGCTTTTAAACTTTTCTTACGACCTCTGTTGGAGTTGGCTGTCGTTAGTGAATTTTTTGCCTTTTTTCCCCACTAACTCCCATCGCTTTTTAAACGCAGTTTCTATGCCTACTCTTCTTCCCGTCCATATCTTTATTTTTCATTATTTCTTGTCTGTCTTCAGGGCCATAGCCTTTTAAGTTTTCTTTCTACTTCTCCATTTTAGTTCAGTGTCGCTATGATTTCCTTTTTTCCTTATTTCCGTAATCCCTGGTGCTTTTACAGTTTTCTGTCTATTTTTATCCCGGTTGGTGTCTTTCTTTAATTGCTACTTATCTGTCCTTAGTGCCGGCGCTTTACAAATTTTCTTTCTACGTCGGTTTCAGTTCGCTGTCCCTATTTTTAAATTTTTCTTCCATTCGTTTCCGTAATCGCCATCGCTTGCTAAATTTTCTACTTTCACCCCGTTTGCTGTCTTTATTTTGCTTTCTTTTCCTTTAACTTTTTTTTCTTCTCTCTCGCTAGTGCCCTTGCTTTTTAAGGCTTTTTTCCTACATCTCTCTTAGTTTACTGTCCCTGTATTTTGATTTTGCCCTTTATTTCCCTAATGCCCCTCGCTTTTTTAACGTTAGTTCTATGCTGACTTGTATTCCCTTCGTTATCTTTATTTTTAATTATTTCTTGTCTTTCCTCAGTCCCGTTGCTTTTTAGATTTTCTTTCTATGTCTCCGGTTTAGTTCACCGTCCCTATTTGAACATTTTTTTGTTCTTTCTTCAGTCCCCATTGCTTTTAAGATTTTCTCTCTAAGTTTATCCCGTTTACTGTCTTTATTTTTTAATTATTTCTTCTCTTTCCTTAGTGCCTTAGTCGCTTTTTACAATTTCTGTCCGTCTTTGTTTAATTTGCTGTTGCTGCTTTTTTAATGCTTGCCTCTCTTAGTCCCTTGGCTTTGAAAGTTTTGCTTCTATGTATACTTTTATCTCGTTTGGGGTTGGGTTTTTTTTTTTTTTAACATTTTCTCCTGTTTGTCCTCCACCCAGTAGTTTTTGAAATTTTCTTTCTACCTCTTCCTGTGTCAAGCTTCCTATCCTTATTTTTCAGTAGTTTTCAGTAGGTTGTGTACCCCGTTGCTTTTTCAATTTACTTTGTATGTGTCACTCTCTTTGTCATCCTTTCTTTATTTTTTTAGTTTCTTCTTGTCTTTCCTAAGAGAGGTGGCTTTTTAGTTTTTCTCGATCTAATTCTATCCCATCCAATGTGTTGATTTGTTAATTCTTTCCTGTCTGTCCCGCAGCCTGCGCTTCACTTTATGAATTTTCTTCGTGTGCCTCTGTTTATTTTGATCGCTGTCTCTATTTTGTTATTTTTCTCTCTCTCTTCAACCCTTGGCTTTTAAAATTTTGTTTCTATATGCACCGGTAATCTAGTTTGCTGTCCCTGTCTTTAGTCCTCTGCTGGCTGTCCCGCACCTCTTCGCGTTTTCACGTTGCCTTCCACGTCTGCTTTTATCCAGCTCCCTATCCCTATTTTTTAATTCTTTCCCGCCTGTTGCGTACCCCGTCGCTTTTGAATGTTTCTTTCTCGCTCGTCTTTTCTCCGGTTTGCTCTCCCTATTTTTTGGTTTGGGGCGTTTTTTCTCTTCTCCTTACCCTGTCGCTTTTTAAATTTTATGTCTCCATTTACCTGGTTCCCTTTCCCTTGTTTTTAATTCTTTCCTGTCGTGTTCCATGTTGCTTTTAAAATTTTATTTCTGTGACTCCATTTACCTGGTTCACTGCCTCGTTTTTTTCTTTCCTGCATTTCCCATAGCCCATCGCTTTTTCTTTACTCTTTCGAATCTCCCTCTGCAGAGCTCCCCTTGACAATTTTTAAAATTCCCGGCCTCTCTGTCCCGTTCCTTTCTATTTCTCCCTCCATCCGTCTTACGTGCTCTGATTTTTATTTCTGGCCCGTGTTTGTTGCTTTTTCATTTCTCTTTCTATGACTGCCTCTGTCCGGCTTCCCGTCCTTTTTTTTTTTTTTTTTTTCCTTTTTAAATTCCTTCCGCTTTATTCCCCTGTTGCAGTTTTCTCTCTGTCTCCCTCTATCCAGTTTCCTGCCGGGGAAAAAGTCCCCCTCCTCCGTCTCTCTGTCTCCTGCCTGCGGGTGTCTCCTTCTCTCTGTCCCTCTCTGCTCTTCCTGTCACCCTGCTCGGTCCTTTCCATCTCTCAGCCCTGCTCCCTCCCCCTCTTATTTATTGCTCCATCTCCCCATCCTCCTCCTCACTGCCCTCCATTTCTCTCTCTCTGTCTCTCTCCATCCTTGTGCGGCTCCCCGTCCCTCTTTTTTGTTCCCAGCATACCATTTTCTGGCTCCCTGTCCCACGCCTCTTCTCTACTGCCCTCTGTCCTTCCTCCTGCTTGCCTCTTCCCTCTTTTCCTTCTCGCCTGCTGCCTTTGGGCACCGAGCCTTGGAGCCAGCTCACTGCCGGCATTCCTAATGTGCATTAAGGAATAAACTGTTCCTGCCTCCTCTGTGCCCCTGGATGTGTTTGCAGCCCCTGGGTGCAGAGCTTGTGGCTGTGGACAGCTGCTGGGGAGGGGGGGATGTGTTGGGGGGCTTTGGCCAGGGCCCCTGTTGCCAATGGGCTCCAGCTGGGCCTGGAGCTGGGGCAGCCCCAGGTGTGGCCAGTGAGGCTGAGGATGGGGCTGGCCCTGCTGTGTGAAGGGGCTCTAGCTGTAAAGGGGGCTGCCAGGGCACGCCTGCCTGAGGGAGCTGACAAAGGGGAGCTGGCTGAGGAGGAGGGAACCCAAGGGGGCCCTGCAGGCAGGTGCCTCCAGCAAGGAACGGCCAGTCCCTGCAGCCACGAAGGGGCTCGCCGAGCCGTCCCTGACAGAACGCACCACCAGCACGCAGTGCTGGGAGCTCGGTGCTGCTGAGGCAGAGAGAAAAGCGTTGGGGCGGTGAAGGTCTCCTGCCAGTGCCCGGAGCTGTGGTGAGTCACGCGTTCTCTCCTGCGCAGCCCGGTCCATCTCTGCCGCCCTTCCCCAGATCTCTGCCTGACCTCCCTGCCTGTCCCTGCTTCTGTCTCCCTCTCTGCCGGCCCACCTACCTTGTCCAGCTCCCCAAAACTTGTTACTCTTCTGCCAACTCTGCCCTGTACCACTTCACCTATCCAGGTTTTTTTTTTTCCCCTCCGTTTTCCTCTCTGGGCTCCTTCTCCCTGCTTCTTCGTCGTTTCCTGTGTTCCTTCTACCCCGTTGCATTTTAATTTCTCTTTCTATGTTTCCCTCTCTCCAACACCCTGTCCCTATTTTTTAATTCCTCTCACTCTCCTGTGCCCCATCGCTTTTTAAATGTTCTTTCCATGTTTCCTTCTAGCCATCTCCCTGTTGCTATTTTGTCATTATTTCCTGTGTTTCTTATACCCCGTTGCTTTTAAAATTTTCTTTAACTACAGTTCCTTCTAGCCATCTCCCTGTCCCTGCTTTTTTTAACACTCCTGTGTTGCTTGTCCTCGATCGCTGTTTAGGTTTCCTTTCTACTTTGTCCCCTCTCCATCTCCCTGTCCCTATGTTTTAATTCTTGCCTATCTTTCTCGTACTCAAGTGCTTTTTAAAATTCCTTCTACGTCTCCCTCTGCCTGGCTCCCTTCCTTGATTTTTTTTTTTTTTTTAATTCTCCCCTATATTTCTCGTACCCCACTGCTCTTTAATTTCTCTTTCAACAATTCCCTTTATCTGGCTCCCTTCCCCTAAATTTTATTTCCTCCCTTTCTTCCGTATACCCTGTCACCTTTTAAATTTTCTTTCAGTGTTTCCTTCCCTTCTCTTCTCATCTCTCTTCCTATTTTTCAGTTCCTTCCTGTTTTTCTTGTAGTCCGACACTTTTAAAAATGTCTTTCTGTCTCCCTCTATCTGACTCGGGTCCCGATTCTTTTTAACTCCTCCCTCTCTGTCCTGTACCCAGTTGCTTTACAAATCTTCTTTCTAGGTCTCCACTTACTTAGTTTCCTGTCCTTCCTTTTTCATTTTTTTTCCTGTCTATACTGTACTCCGTCAGTTTAAAATTTTGTTTCTATGGCCACTTTTATCCATTGACCGTCTGTATTTTCTAATGCTCTCCCATCTATCCTGGACCCTGTCGCTTCTTCAGTTTTCTTTCTACCTCTGCTTTTACCAAGCTCCCCATCCCTATTTTTGAATTCTTTCCCGCGTAGTGTATCCCCTCGCTTCTTACCTTTACTGCTACGTGTGCCTATTTTTGCCTCTGTTCTCACTTTTTAATTTGTTCTTGTCTTTCCTTAAAGCCACCACATTTCCAATTTTCTTTCTATGTCAAAGTTTATCCACTGTGCTGTCCCTATTTGTTATGTCTTCCTGTCTATCCTGTACCCTGTCGCTTTTAAGACTTTTCTTGCCATGTCTACTTTAACCAATTCACCGTCTGTCTTTTTTATTTGTTTCCTGTCTGCTCTGTACCCCATGGCTTTTGAAGTTTGCTATGTCTCTCTGTATATTTCTCCCTATTCGTATTTTGTAGCTTTTTCTTGTCTTTCCTTAATACCTTTGCTTTTATGATTTTCTGCCTAGGTCTCCCTCTCATCACCCTACCCCAATTTTTGAGTGATTTTTCTTGTCTTTCCTTAATGCCTTTGCTTTTTGAATTTTCTTGCTGTGTCAACTTTTATCCCATTTTCTGTACCCATTTTTAATTTTTGTCCCGCCTGTCCTTTACCTGCTTGCTTTTCAAATTTTCCTTCCGCGTCTACTTTAACCACGTCGCTGTCTTTATTTTTAACATTTTTCCTGCCTGTCTGGAACCCCTTGCTTTTTCACTTTTCATTCTATGTCTACTTTCATTGAACTCCCTATCCACATATTTTCACTTATTCCTGTCTGTTGTGTGCCATGTCACTTTCAACGTTTTATTTCCAGGTGCATCTCTATATTTTTTTTTTTTACCCTAGCCTTATTTTTTAATTTGTTCTTCTCTGTCTTAATGCCATCGCTTATTAAAGTTTCTTTCTATATCAACACTTATTATGTTTGCTGTCCCTATTTTTAAACTGTTTTCCTGTCTCTCCCGTACCCCGTCACTTTTTAGACTTTCTTTCTATGTCTCTCTTTATCTAGTTTTCCGTCCCCATTTTTTGAATTTTTTCCTGTGTTTCCTGTACCACAGCTTCTTACATTTTTGTTTCTGTGTGTGCAGGTTTCGGATGGGATAGAGTTAGTTTTCTTCACGGTAGCCGGTAATGGGCTACATTTTTGGATTTGTGCTGAAAACAGCATTGATAGCACCGGGAGGTGTCGGTTACTGCTGAGCAGCGCTTGCGCCGCGTCAAGGGCTGCTCTGCTCCTCACCCTGCCCTGCCAGCGAGTGGGCTGGGCGTACATGAGGGGTTGGGAATGGTCGCGGCCGGGACGGCTGACCCAACTGACCAAAGGGATATTCCAGACCGTATGACGTCGTGCTCAGCAATAAAACTGGGTGTGGGGGGGAGGTTGGTGGGTGGGGGGGACCGCTGCTCGGGACGGGCTGGGCATCGGTCGGGTAGTGGTGAGCATGTGTTTGCATTTGCATCGCTTGTTTGGTTTTTTTGAAATTTGTTTTTAATTATTAAACTTGTTTTGTATCAACCCACGAGAGTGTCTCTCTCATGTTTACCTTTCCAATTCTCCCCCCCATCCCAGCTGTATGGTGCTTACTTGCCAGCCAGGGTTAAACCATGACGCCCTTTCTACTTTTATGAAGCTGCCTATTGTTGATTTTTAAGTTTTTTAAATTTTTAAAAATACCTTAAAATACTTTCAATATTTTGAAAACCTGCCGCGTACCTGGTCGCTTTTACAATTTTCTTTCTCTGTCTACTTTCATCCAGTTCACTGTCTTTACTTTGTAATGTATGCCTCTCTTTTCTGTGCCCCGTCGCTTCTAAGGTTCCTTTCTATTTCTCCGTTCACCGTCACTATTTTTTTTCATTTTCCTTGTCTGTCCTGTGCACAATCCCTTGTAAATTTTTCCTTCTACGTCTACTTTTATCAAGCTGCGTATCACTGTTTATTAATTCTTTCCTGGCTATCGTGTGCCCTGACCCTTTTACACTTTCTTTCTGCTTCTACATCTACTTTAACCTATTTGCTGTCTTTAGCATGTCTTTATTTCCTTAATCACCATTGCTTTTTAAATTTTCTGTCTACTTTTATCCCCTTCGCGGTCTTTATTTGCCTACCTTTACTTTTTTTTTTTTTTTTTTAAAATTCTTTCTTGTCTTTCCTTAACGCCGTCGCTTTTTAAGGGGTTTTTTCTACATCTCTTTTAGTTCGCTGTTCCACTTTTTGTAATACTTCATTTACTTCCCTAATCCCCCTCACTTCTTAAATGTTCTTCCTATGCCTACTTTCATTCCCCTTGCTGGCTGTTTTTCAGTATTGCTTCTCTTTGTTCTGTTCCATCGCTTTTTAGACTTTCTTTCTACGTCTTCGTTTTAGTTCACCGTCGCTTTTTTGAAATTTTTTCCTCATTTCCTTAGTCCCCGTTGCTTTCAAAACTTCCTACTTTTCTCTCGTTTGCCGTCTTTAGTGTTTAATTATTTTTTCTTGGCTTTCCTTCGTGCCGCCGCTGTTTAGATTTTGCCTCTACGTCTCCGCTTTAGTTCGCCGTCCCCATTTTAAAATTTTTTCCTTAGTTCTTTAATCCCCGCTGCTTTTAAAATGGTCTGTCGTCTTTGATCCCGTTTGCTGTCTTTATTTTTTAGTTATTTCTTCTCTCTCCTTAGTGCCGTCGCTTTTAAACTTTTCTTACGACCTCTGTTGGAGTTGGCTGTCGCTAGTGAATTTTTTGCCTTTTTTCCCCACTAACTCCCATCGCTTTTTAAACGCAGTTTCTATGCCTACTCTTCTTCCCGTCCATATCTTTATTTTTCATTATTTCTTGTCTGTCTTCAGGGCCATAGCCTTTTAAGTTTTCTTTCTACTTCTCCATTTTAGTTCAGTGTCGCTATGATTTCCTTTTTTCCTTATTTCCGTAATCCCTGGTGCTTTTACAGTTTTCTGTCTAATTTTATCCCGGTTGGTGTCTTTCTTTAATTGCTACTTATCTGTCCTTAGTGCCGGCGCTTTACAAATTTTCTTTCTACGTCGGTTTCAGTTCGCTGTCCCTATTTTTAAATTTTTCTTCCATTCGTTTCCGTAATCGCCATCGCTTGCTAAATTTTCTACTTTCACCCCGTTTGCTGTCTTTATTTTGCTTTCTTTTCCTTTAATTTTTTTTTCTTCTCTCTCGCTAGTGCCCTTGCTTTTTAAGGCTTTTTTCCTACATCTCTCTTAGTTTACTGTCCCTATATTTTAATTTTGCCCTTTATTTCCCTAATGCCCCTCGCTTTTTTAACGTTAGTTCTATGCTGACTTGTATTCCCTTTGTTATCTTTATTTTTAATTATTTCTTGTCTTTCCTCAGTCCCGTTGCTTTTTAGATTTTCTTTCTACGTCTCCGGTTTAGTTCACCGTCCCTATTTGAACATTTTTTTGTTCTTTCTTCAGTCCCCATTGCTTTTAAGATTTTCTCTCTAAGTTTATCCCGTTTACTGTCTTTATTTTTTAATTATTTCTTCTCTTTCCTTAGTGCCTTAGTCGCTTTTTACAATTTCTGTCCGTCTTTGTTTAGTTTGCTGTTGCTACTTCTTTAATGCTTGCCTCTCTTAGTCCCTTGGCTTTGAAAGTTTTGCTTCTATGTATACTTTTATCTCGTTTGGGGTTGGTTTGTTTTTTTTTTTAACATTTTCTTCTGTTTGTTCTCCACCCAGTAGTTTTTGAAATTTTCTTTCTACCTCTTCCTGTGTCAAGCTTCCTATCCTTATTTTTCAGTAGTTTTCAGTAGGTTGTGTACCCCGTTGCTTTTTCAATTTACTTTGTATGTGTCACTCTCTTTGTCATCCTTTCTTCATTTTTTTAGTTTCTTCTTGTCTTTCCTAAGAGAGGTGGCTTTTTAGTTTTTCTCGTTCTAATTCTATCCCATCCAATGTGTTGATTTGTTAATTCTTTCCTGTCTGTCCCGCAGCCTGCGCTTCACTTTATGAATTTTCTTCGTGTGCCTCTGTTTATTTTGATCGCTGTCTCTATTTTGTTATTTTTTTCTCTCTCTTCAACCCTTGGCTTTTAAAATTTTGTTTCTATATGCACCGGTAATCTAGTTTGCTGGCCCTGTCTTTAGTCCTCTGCTGGCTGTCCCGCACCTCTTCGCGTTTTCACGTTGCCTTCCACGTCTGCTTTTATCCAGCTCCCTATCCCTATTTTTTAATTCTTTCCCGCCTGTTGCGTACCCTGTCGCTTTTGAATGTTTCTTTCTCGCTCGTCTTTTCTCCGGTTTGCTCTCCCTATTTTTTGGTTTGGGGCGTTTTTTCTCTTCTCCTTACCCTGTCGCTTTTTAAATTTTATGTCTCCATTTACCTGGTTCCCTTTCCCTTGTTTTTAATTCTTTCCTGTCGTGTTCCATGTTGCTTTTAAAATTTTATTTCTGTGACTCCATTTACCTGGTTCACTGCCTCGTTTTTTTCTTTCCTGCATTTCCCATAGCCCATCGCTTTTTCTTTACTCTTTCGAATCTCCCTCTGCAGAGCTCCCCTTGACAATTTTTAAAATTCCCGGCCTCTCTGTCCCGTTCCTTTCTATTTCTCCCTCCATCCGTCTTACGTGCTCTGATTTTTATTTCTGGCCCGTGTTTGTTGCTTTTTCATTTCTCTTTCTATGACTGCCTCTGTCCGGCTTCCCGTCCTTTTTTTTTTTTTTTTTCCTTTTTAAATTCCTTCCGCTTTATTCCCCTGTTGCAGTTTTCTCTCTGTCTCCCTCTATCCAGTTTCCTGCCGGGGAAAAAGTCCCCCTCCTCCGTCTCTCTGTCTCCTGCCTGCGGGTGTCTCCTTCTCTCTGTCCCTCTCTGCTCTTCCTGTCACCCTGCTCGGTCCTTTCCATCTCTCAGCCCTGCTCCCTCCCCCTCTTATTTATTGCTCCATCTCCCCATCCTCCTCCTCACTGCCCTCCATTTCTCTCTCTCTGTCTCTCTCCATCCTTGTGCGGCTCCCCGTCCCTCTTTTTTGTTCCCAGCATACCATTTTCTGGCTCCCTGTCCCACGCCTCTTCTCTACTGCCCTCTGTCCTTCCTCCTGCTTGCCTCTTCCCTCTTTTCCTTCTCGCCTGCTGCCTTTGGGCACCGAGCCTTGGAGCCAGCTCACTGCCGGCATTCCTAATGTGCATTAAGGAATAAACTGTTCCTGCCTCCTCTGTGCCCCTGGATGTGTTTGCAGCCCCTGGGTGCAGAGCTTGTGGCTGTGGACAGGTGCTGGGGAGGGGGGGATGTGTTGGGGGGCTTTGGCCAGGGCCCCTGTTGCCAATGGGCTCCAGCTGGGCCTGGAGCTGGGGCAGCCCCAGGTGTGGCCAGTGAGGCTGAGGATGGGGCTGGCCCTGCTGTGTGAAGGGGCTCTAGCTGTAAAGGGGGCTGCCAGGGCACGCCTGCCTGAGGGAGCTGACAAAGGGGAGCTGGCTGAGGAGGAGGGAACCCAAGGGGGCCCTGCAGGCAGGTGCCTCCAGCAAGGAACGGCCAGTCCCTGCAGCCATGAAGGGGCTCGCCGAGCCGTCCCTGACAGAACGCACCACCAGCACGCAGTGCTGGGAGCTCGGTGCTGCTGAGGCAGAGAGAAAAGCGTTGGGGCGGTGAAGGTCTCCTGCCAGTGCCCGGAGCTGTGGTGAGTCACGCGTTCTCTCCTGCGCAGCCCGGTCCATCTCTGCCGCCCTTCCCCAGATCTCTGCCTGACCTCCCTGCCTGTCCCTGCTTCTGTCTCCCTCTCTGCCGGCCCACCTACCTTGTCCAGCTCCCCAAAACTTGTTACTCTTCTGCCAACTCTGCCCTGTACCACTTCACCTATCCAGGTTTTTTTTTTTCCCCTCCGTTTTCCTCTCTGGGCTCCTTCTCCCTGCTTCTTCGTCGTTTCCTGTGTTCCTTCTACCCCGTTGCATTTTAATTTCTCTTTCTATGTTTCCCTCTCTCCAACACCCTGTCCCTATTTTTTAATTCCTCTCACTCTCCTGTGCCCCATCGCTTTTTAAATGTTCTTTCCATGTTTCCTTCTAGCCATCTCCCTGTTGCTATTTTGTCATTATTTCCTGTGTTTCTTATACCCCGTTGCTTTTAAAATTTTCTTTAACTACAGTTCCTTCTAGCCATCTCCCTGTCCCTGCTTTTTTTAACACTCCTGTGTTGCTTGTCCTCGATCGCTGTTTAGGTTTCCTTTCTACTTTGTCCCCTCTCCATCTCCCTGTCCCTATGTTTTAATTCTTGCCTATCTTTCTCGTACTCAAGTGCTTTTTAAAATTCCTTCTACGTCTCCCTCTGCCTGGCTCCCTTCCTTGATTTTTTTTTTTTTTATTCTCCCCTATATTTCTCGTACCCCACGGCTCTTTAATTTCTCTTTCAACAATTCCCTTTATCTGGCTCCCTTCCCCTAAATTTTATTTCCTCCCTTTCTTCCGTATACCCTGTCACCTTTTAAATTTTCTTTCAGTGTTTCCTTCCCTTCTCTTCTCATCTCTCTTCCTATTTTTCAGTTCCTTCCTGTTTTTCTTGTAGTCCGACACTTTTAAAAATGTCTTTCTGTCTCCCTCTATCTGACTCGGGTCCCGATTCTTTTTAACTCCTCCCTCTCTGTCCTGTACCCAGTTGCTTTACAAATCTTCTTTCTAGGTCTCCACTTACTTAGTTTCCTGTCCTTCCTTTTTCATTTTTTTTCCTGTCTATACTGTACTCCGTCAGTTTAAAATTTTGTTTCTATGGCCACTTTTATCCATTGACCGTCTGTATTTTCTAATGCTCTCCCATCTATCCTGGACCCTGTCGCTTCTTCAGTTTTCTTTCTACCTCTGCTTTTACCAAGCTCCCCATCCCTATTTTTGAATTCTTTCCCGCGTAGTGTATCCCCTCGCTTCTTACCTTTACTGCTACGTGTGCCTATTTTTGCCTCTGTTCTCACTTTTTAATTTGTTCTTGTCTTTCCTTAAAGCCACCACATTTCCAATTTTCTTTCTATGTCAAAGTTTATCCACTGTGCTGTCCCTATTTGTTATGTCTTCCTGTCTATCCTGTACCCTGTCGCTTTTAAGACTTTTCTTGCCATGTCTACTTTAACCAATTCACCGTCTGTCTTTTTTATTTGTTTCCTGTCTGCTCTGTACCCCATGGCTTTTGAAGTTTGCTATGTCTCTCTGTATATTTCTCCCTATTCGTATTTTGTAGCTTTTTCTTGTCTTTCCTTAATACCTTTGCTTTTATGATTTTCTGCCTAGGTCTCCCTCTCATCACCCTACCCCAATTTTTGAGTGATTTTTCTTGTCTTTCCTTAATGCCTTTGCTTTTTGAATTTTCTTGCTGTGTCAACTTTTATCCCATTTTCTGTACCCATTTTTAATTTTTGTCCCGCCTGTCCTTTACCTGCTTGCTTTTCAAATTTTCCTTCCGCGTCTACTTTAACCACGTCGCTGTCTTTATTTTTAACATTTTTCCTGCCTGTCTGGAACCCCTTGCTTTTTCACTTTTCATTCTATGTCTACTTTCATTGAACTCCCTATCCACATATTTTCACTTATTCCTGTCTGTTGTGTGCCATGTCACTTTCAACGTTTTATTTCCAGGTGCATCTCTATATTTTTTTTTTTTACCCTAGCCTTATTTTTTAATTTGTTCTTCTCTGTCTTAATGCCATCGCTTATTAAAGTTTCTTTCTATATCAACACTTATTATGTTTGCTGTCCCTATTTTTAAACTGTTTTCCTGTCTCTCCCGTACCCCGTCACTTTTTAGACTTTCTTTCTATGTCTCTCTTTATCTAGTTTTCCGTCCCCATTTTTTGAATTTTTTCCTGTGTTTCCTGTACCACAGCTTCTTACATTTTTGTTTCTGTGTGTGCAGGTTTCGGATGGGATAGAGTTAGTTTTCTTCACGGTAGCCGGTAATGGGCTACATTTTTGGATTTGTGCTGAAAACAGCATTGATAGCACCGGGAGGTGTCGGTTACTGCTGAGCAGCGCTTGCGCCGCGTCAAGGGCTGCTCTGCTCCTCACCCTGCCCTGCCAGCGAGTGGGCTGGGCGTACATGAGGGGTTGGGAATGGTCGCGGCCGGGACGGCTGACCCAACTGACCAAAGGGATATTCCAGACCGTATGACGTCGTGCTCAGCAATAAAACTGGGTGTGGGGGGGAGGTTGGTGGGTGGGGGGGACCGCTGCTCGGGACGGGCTGGGCATCGGTCGGGTAGTGGTGAGCATGTGTTTGCATTTGCATCGCTTGTTTGGTTTTTTTGAAATTTGTTTTTAATTATTAAACTTGTTTTGTATCAACCCACGAGAGTGTCTCTCTCATGTTTACCTTTCCAATTCTCCCCCCCATCCCAGCTGTATGGTGCTTACTTGCCAGCCAGGGTTAAACCATGACGCCCTTTCTACTTTTATGAAGCTGCCTATTGTTGATTTTTAAGTTTTTTAAATTTTTAAAAATACCTTAAAATACTTTAAATATTTTGAAAACCTGCCGCGTACCTGGTCGCTTTTACAATTTTCTTTCTCTGTCTACTTTCATCCAGTTCACTGTCTTTACTTTGTAATGTATGCCTCTCTTTTCTGTGCCCCGTCGCTTCTAAGGTTCCTTTCTATTTCTCCGTTCACCGTCACTATTTTTTTTCATTTTCCTTGTCTGTCCTGTGCACAATCCCTTGTAAATTTTTCCTTCTACGTCTACTTTTATCAAGCTGCGTATCACTGTTTATTAATTCTTTCCTGGCTATCGTGTGCCCTGACCCTTTTACACTTTCTTTCTGCTTCTACATCTACTTTAACCTATTTGCTGTCTTTAGCATGTCTTTATTTCCTTAATCACCATTGCTTTTTAAATTTTCTGTCTACTTTTATCCCCTTCGCGGTCTTTATTTGCCTACCTTTACTTTTTTTTTTTTTTTTTAAAATTCTTTCTTGTCTTTCCTTAACGCCGTCGCTTTTTAAGGGGTTTTTTCTACATCTCTTTTAGTTCGCTGTTCCACTTTTTGTAATACTTCATTTACTTCCCTAATCCCCCTCACTTCTTAAATGTTCTTCCTATGCCTACTTTCATTCCCCTTGCTGGCTGTTTTTCAGTATTGCTTCTCTTTGTTCTGTTCCATCGCTTTTTAGACTTTCTTTCTACGTCTTCGTTTTAGTTCACCGTCGCTTTTTTGAAATTTTTTCCTCATTTCCTTAGTCCCCGTTGCTTTCAAAACTTCCTACTTTTCTCTCGTTTGCCGTCTTTAGTGTTTAATTATTTTTTCTTGGCTTTCCTTCGTGCCGCCGCTGTTTAGATTTTGCCTCTACGTCTCCGCTTTAGTTCGCCGTCCCCATTTTAAAATTTTTTCCTTAGTTCTTTAATCCCCGCTGCTTTTAAAATGGTCTGTCGTCTTTGATCCCGTTTGCTGTCTTTATTTTTTAGTTATTTCTTCTCTCTCCTTAGTGCCGTCGCTTTTAAACTTTTCTTACGACCTCTGTTGGAGTTGGCTGTTGCTAGTGAATTTTTTGCCTTTTTTCCCCACTAACTCCCATCGCTTTTTAAACGCAGTTTCTATGCCTACTCTTCTTCCCGTCCATATCTTTATTTTTCATTATTTCTTGTCTGTCTTCAGGGCCATAGCCTTTTAAGTTTTCTTTCTACTTCTCCATTTTAGTTCAGTGTCGCTATGATTTCCTTTTTTCCTTATTTCCGTAATCCCTGGTGCTTTTACAGTTTTCTGTCTAATTTTATCCCGGTTGGTGTCTTTCTTTAATTGCTACTTATCTGTCCTTAGTGCCGGCGCTTTACAAATTTTCTTTCTACGTCGGTTTCAGTTCGCTGTCCCTATTTTTAAATTTTTCTTCCATTCGTTTCCGTAATCGCCATCGCTTGCTAAATTTTCTACTTTCACCCCGTTTGCTGTCTTTATTTTGCTTTCTTTTCCTTTAATTTTTTTTTCTTCTCTCTCGCTAGTGCCCTTGCTTTTTAAGGCTTTTTTCCTACATCTCTCTTAGTTTACTGTCCCTATATTTTAATTTTGCCCTTTATTTCCCTAATGCCCCTCGCTTTTTTAACGTTAGTTCTATGCTGACTTGTATTCCCTTTGTTATCTTTATTTTTAATTATTTCTTGTCTTTCCTCAGTCCCGTTGCTTTTTAGATTTTCTTTCTACGTCTCCGGTTTAGTTCACCGTCCCTATTTGAACATTTTTTTGTTCTTTCTTCAGTCCCCATTGCTTTTAAGATTTTCTCTCTAAGTTTATCCCATTTACTGTCTTTATTTTTTAATTATTTCTTCTCTTTCCTTAGTGCCTTAGTCGCTTTTTACAATTTCTGTCCGTCTTTGTTTAGTTTGCTGTTGCTACTTCTTTAATGCTTGCCTCTCTTAGTCCCTTGGCTTTGAAAGTTTTGCTTCTATGTATACTTTTATCTCGTTTGGGGTTGGTTTGTTTTTTTTTTTAACATTTTCTTCTGTTTGTTCTCCACCCAGTAGTTTTTGAAATTTTCTTTCTACCTCTTCCTGTGTCAAGCTTCCTATCCTTATTTTTCAGTAGTTTTCAGTAGGTTGTGTACCCCGTTGCTTTTTCAATTTACTTTGTATGTGTCACTCTCTTTGTCATCCTTTCTTCATTTTTTTAGTTTCTTCTTGTCTTTCCTAAGAGAGGTGGCTTTTTAGTTTTTCTCGTTCTAATTCTATCCCATCCAATGTGTTGATTTGTTAATTCTTTCCTGTCTGTCCCGCAGCCTGCGCTTCACTTTATGAATTTTCTTCGTGTGCCTCTGTTTATTTTGATCGCTGTCTCTATTTTGTTATTTTTTTCTCTCTCTTCAACCCTTGGCTTTTAAAATTTTGTTTCTATATGCACCGGTAATCTAGTTTGCTGTCCCTGTCTTTAGTCCTCTGCTGGCTGTCCCGCACCTCTTCGCGTTTTCACGTTGCCTTCCACGTCTGCTTTTATCCAGCTCCCTATCCCTATTTTTTAATTCTTTCCCGCCTGTTGCGTACCCTGTCGCTTTTGAATGTTTCTTTCTCGCTCGTCTTTTCTCCGGTTTGCTCTCCCTATTTTTTGGTTTGGGGCGTTTTTTCTCTTCTCCTTACCCTGTCGCTTTTTAAATTTTATGTCTCCATTTACCTGGTTCCCTTTCCCTTGTTTTTAATTCTTTCCTGTCGTGTTCCATGTTGCTTTTAAAATTTTATTTCTGTGACTCCATTTACCTGGTTCACTGCCTCGTTTTTTTCTTTCCTGCATTTCCCATAGCCCATCGCTTTTTCTTTACTCTTTCGAATCTCCCTCTGCAGAGCTCCCCTTGACAATTTTTAAAATTCCCGGCCTCTCTGTCCCGTTCCTTTCTATTTCTCCCTCCATCCGTCTTACGTGCTCTGATTTTTATTTCTGGCCCGTGTTTGTTGCTTTTTCATTTCTCTTTCTATGACTGCCTCTGTCCGGCTTCCCGTCCATATTTTTTTTTTTTTTTTTCCTTTTTAAATTCCTTCCGCTTTATTCCCCTGTTGCAGTTTTCTCTCTGTCTCCCTCTATCCAGTTTCCTGCCGGGGAAAAAATCCCCCTCCTCCGTCTCTCTGTCTCCTGCCTGCGGGTGTCTCCTTCTCTCTGTCCCTCTCTGCTCTTCCTGTCACCCTGCTCGGTCCTTTCCATCTCTCAGCCCTGCTCCCTCCCCCTCTTATTTATTGCTCCATCTCCCCATCCTCCTCCTCACTGCCCTCCATTTCTCTCTCTCTCTCTCTCTCCATCCTTGTGCGGCTCCCCGTCCCTCTTTTTTGTTCCCAGCATACCATTTTCTGGCTCCCTGTCCCACGCCTCTTCTCTACCGCCCTCTGTCCTTCCTCCTGCTTGCCTCTTCCCTCTTTTCCTTCTCGCCTGCTGCCTTTGGGCACCGAGCCTTGGAGCCAGCTCACTGCCGGCATTCCTAATGTGCATTAAGGAATAAACTGTTCCTGCCTCCTCTGTGCCCCTGGATGTGTTTGCAGCCCCTGGGTGCAGAGCTTGTGGCTGTGGACAGGTGCTGGGGAGGGGGGGATGTGTTGGGGGGCTTTGGCCAGGGCCCCTGTTGCCAATGGGCTCCAGCTGGGCCTGGAGCTGGGGCAGCCCCAGGTGTGGCCAGTGAGGCTGAGGATGGGGCTGGCCCTGCTGTGTGAAGGGGCTCTAGCTGTAAAGGGGGCTGCCAGGGCACGCCTGCCTGAGGGAGCTGACAAAGGGGAGCTGGCTGAGGAGGAGGGAACCCAAGGGGGCCCTGCAGGCAGGTGCCTCCAGCAAGGAACGGCCAGTCCCTGCAGCCACGAAGGGGCTCGCCGAGCCGTCCCTGACAGAACGCACCACCAGCACGCAGTGCTGGGAGCTCGGTGCTGCTGAGGCAGAGAGAAAAGCGTTGGGGCGGTGAAGGTCTCCTGCCAGTGCCCGGAGCTGTGGTGAGTCACGCGTTCTCTCCTGCGCAGCCCGGTCCATCTCTGCCGCCCTTCCCCAGATCTCTGCCTGACCTCCCTGCCTGTCCCTGCTTCTGTCTCCCTCTCTGCCGGCCCACCTACCTTGTCCAGCTCCCCAAAACTTGTTACTCTTCTGCCAACTCTGCCCTGTACCACTTCACCTATCCAGGTTTTTTTTTTTTCCCTCCGTTTTCCTCTCTGGGCTCCTTCTCCCTACTTCTTCGTCGTTTCCTGTGTTCCTTCTACCCCGTTGCATTTTAATTTCTCTTTCTATGTTTCCCTCTCTCCAACACCCTGTCCCTATTTTTTAATTCCTCTCACTCTCCTGTGCCCCATCGCTTTTTAAATGTTCTTTCCATGTTTCCTTCTAGCCATCTCCCTGTTGCTATTTTGTCATTATTTCCTGTGTTTCTTATACCCCGTTGCTTTTAAAATTTTCTTTAACTACAGTTCCTTCTAGCCATCTCCCTGTCCCTGCTTTTTTTAACACTCCTGTGTTGCTTGTCCTCGATCGCTGTTTAGGTTTCCTTTCTACTTTGTCCCCTCTCCATCTCCCTGTCCCTATGTTTTAATTCTTGCCTATCTTTCTCGTACTCAAGTGCTTTTTAAAATTCCTTCTACGTCTCCCTCTGTCTGGCTCCCTTCCTTGATTTTTTTTTTTTTTATTCTCCCCTATATTTCTCGTACCCGACGGCTCTTTAATTTCTCTTTCAACAATTCCCTTTATCTGGCTCCCTTCCCCTAAATTTTATTTCCTCCCTTTCTTCCGTATACCCTGTCACCTTTTAAATTTTCTTTCAGTGTTTCCTTCCCTTCTCTTCTCATCTCTCTTCCTATTTTTCAGTTCCTTCCTGTTTTTCTTGTAGTCCGACACTTTTAAAAATGTCTTTCTGTCTCCCTCTATCTGACTCGGGTCCCGATTCTTTTTAACTCCTCCCTCTCTGTCCTGTACCCAGTTGCTTTACAAATCTTCTTTCTAGGTCTCCACTTACTTAGTTTCCTGTCCTTCCTTTTTCATTTTTTTTCCTGTCTATACTGTACTCCGTCAGTTTAAAATTTTGTTTCTATGGCCACTTTTATCCATTGACCGTCTGTATTTTCTAATGCTCTCCCATCTATCCTGGACCCTGTCGCTTCTTCAGTTTTCTTTCTACCTCTGCTTTTACCAAGCTCCCCATCCCTATTTTTGAATTCTTTCCCGCGTAGTGTATCCCCTCGCTTCTTACCTTTACTGCTACGTGTGCCTATTTTTGCCTCTGTTCTCACTTTTTAATTTGTTCTTGTCTTTCCTTAAAGCCACCACGTTTCCAATTTTCTTTCTGTGTCAAAGTTTATCCACTGTGCTGTCCCTATTTGTTATGTCTTCCTGTCTATCCTGTACCCTGTCGCTTTTAAGACTTTTCTTGCCATGTCTACTTTAACCAATTCACCGTCTGTCTTTTTTATTTGTTTCCTGTCTGCTCTGTACCCCATGGCTTTTGAAGTTTGCTATGTCTCTCTGTATATTTCTCCCTATTCGTATTTTGTAGCTTTTTCTTGTCTTTCCTTAATACCTTTGCTTTTATGATTTTCTGCCTAGGTCTCCCTCTCATCACCCTACCCCAATTTTTGAGTGATTTTTCTTGTCTTTCCTTAATGCCTTTGCTTTTTGAATTTTCTTGCTGTGTCAACTTTTATCCCATTTTCTGTACCCATTTTTAATTTTTGTCCCGCCTGTCCTTTACCTGCTTGCTTTTCAAATTTTCCTTCCGCGTCTACTTTAACCACGTCGCTGTCTTTATTTTTAACATTTTTCCTGCCTGTCTGGAACCCCTTGCTTTTTCACTTTTCATTCTATGTCTACTTTCATTGAACTCCCTATCCACATATTTTCACTTATTCCTGTCTGTTGTGTGCCATGTCACTTTCAACGTTTTATTTCCAGGTGCATCTCTATATTTTTTTTTTTTACCCTAGCCTTATTTTTTAATTTGTTCTTCTCTGTCTTAATGCCATCGCTTATTAAAGTTTCTTTCTATATCAACACTTATTATGTTTGCTGTCCCTATTTTTAAACTGTTTTCCTGTCTCTCCCGTACCCCGTCACTTTTTAGACTTTCTTTCTATGTCTCTCTTTATCTAGTTTTCCGTCCCCATTTTTTGAATTTTTTCCTGTGTTTCCTGTACCACAGCTTCTTACATTTTTGTTTCTGTGTGTGCAGGTTTCGGATGGGATAGAGTTAGTTTTCTTCACGGTAGCCGGTAATGGGCTACGTTTTTGGATTTGTGCTGAAAACAGCATTGATAGCACCGGGAGGTGTCGGTTACTGCTGAGCAGCGCTTGCGCCGCGTCAAGGGCTGCTCTGCTCCTCACCCTGCCCTGCCAGCGAGTGGGCTGGGCGTACATGAGGGGTTGGGAATGGTCGCGGCCGGGACGGCTGACCCAACTGACCAAAGGGATATTCCAGACCGTATGACGTCGTGCTCAGCAATAAAACTGGGTGTGGGGGGGAGGTTGGTGGGTGGGGGGGACCGCTGCTCGGGACGGGCTGGGCATCGGTCGGGTAGTGGTGAGCATGTGTTTGCATTTGCATCGCTTGTTTGGTTTTTTTAAAATTTGTTTTTAATTATTAAACTTGTTTTGTATCAACCCACGAGAGTGTCTCTCTCATGTTTACCTTTCCAATTCTCCCCCCCATCCCAGCTGTATGGTGCTTACTTGCCAGCCAGGGTTAAACCATGACGCCCTTTCTACTTTTATGAAGCTGCCTATTGTTGATTTTTAAGTTTTTTAAATTTTTAAAAATACCTTAAAATACTTTCAATATTTTGAAAACCTGCCGCGTACCTGGTCGCTTTTACAATTTTCTTTCTCTGTCTACTTTCATCCAGTTCACTGTCTTTACTTTGTAATGTATGCCTCTCTTTTCTGTGCCCCGTCGCTTCTAAGGTTCCTTTCTATTTCTCCGTTCACCGTCACTATTTTTTTTCATTTTCCTTGTCTGTCCTGTGCACAATCCCTTGTAAATTTTTCCTTCTACGTCTACTTTTATCAAGCTGCGTATCACTGTTTATTAATTCTTTCCTGGCTATCGTGTGCCCTGACCCTTTTACACTTTCTTTCTGCTTCTACATCTACTTTAACCTATTTGCTGTCTTTAGCATGTCTTTATTTCCTTAATCACCATTGCTTTTTAAATTTTCTGTCTACTTTTATCCCCTTCGCGGTCTTTATTTGCCTACCTTTACTTTTTTTTTTTTAAAAAAAATTCTTTCTTGTCTTTCCTTAACGCCGTCGCTTTTTAAGGGGTTTTTTCTACATCTCTTTTAGTTCGCTGTTCCACTTTTTGTAATACTTCATTTACTTCCCTAATCCCCCTCACTTCTTAAATGTTCTTCCTATGCCTACTTTCATTCCCCTTGCTGGCTGTTTTTCAGTATTGCTTCTCTTTGTTCTGTTCCATCGCTTTTTAGACTTACTTTCTACATCTTCGTTTTAGTTCACCGTCGCTTTTTTGAAATTTTTTCCTCATTTCCTTAGTCCCCGTTGCTTTCAAAACTTCCTACTTTTCTCTCGTTTGCCGTCTTTAGTGTTTAATTATTTTTTTCTTGGCTTTCCTTCGTGCCGCCGCTGTTTAGATTTTGCCTCTACGTCTCCGCTTTAGTTCGCCGTCCCCATTTTAAAATTTTTTCCTTAGTTCTTTAATCCCCGCTGCTTTTAAAATGGTCTGTCGTCTTTGATCCCGTTTGCTGTCTTTATTTTGCTGTCTTTATTTTTTAGTTATTTCTTCTCTCTCCTTAGTGCCGTCGCTTTTAAACTTTTCTTACGACCTCTGTTGGAGTTGGCTGTCGCTAGTGAATTTTTTGCCTTTTTTCCCCACTAACTCCCATCGCTTTTTAAACGCAGTTTCTACGCCTACTCTTCTTCCCGTCCATATCTTTATTTTTCATTATTTCTTGTCTGTCTTCAGGGCCATAGCCTTTTAAGTTTTCTTTCTACTTCTCCATTTTAGTTCAGTGTCGCTATGATTTCCTTTTTTCCTTATTTCCGTAATCCCTGGTGCTTTTACAGTTTTCTGTCTAATTTTATCCCGGTTGGTGTCTTTCTTTAATTGCTACTTATCTGTCCTTAGTGCCGGCGCTTTACAAATTTTCTTTCTACGTCGGTTTCAGTTCGCTGTCCCTATTTTTAAATTTTTCTTCCATTCGTTTCCGTAATCGCCATCGCTTGTTAAATTTTCTACTTTCACCCCGTTTGCTGTCTTTATTTTGCTTTCTTTTCCTTTAATTTTTTTTTCTTCTCTCTCGCTAGTGCCCTTGCTTTTTAAGGCTTTTTTCCTACATCTCTCTTAGTCTACTGTCCCTATGTTTTGATTTTGCCCTTTATTTCCCTAATGCCCCTCGCTTTTTTAACGTTAGTTCTATGCTGACTTGTATTCCCTTTGTTATCTTTATTTTTAATTATTTCTTGTCTTTCCTCAGTCCCGTTGCTTTTTAGATTTTCTTTCTACGTCTCCGGTTTAGTTCACCGTCCCTATTTGAACATTTTTTTGTTCTTTCTTCAGTCCCCATTGCTTTTAAGATTTTCTCTCTAAGTTTATCCCATTTACTGTCTTTATTTTTTAATTATTTCTTCTCTTTCCTTAGTGCCTTAGTCGCTTTTTACAATTTCTGTCCGTCTTTGTTTAGTTTGCTGTTGCTACTTTTTTAATGCTTGCCTCTCTTAGTCCCTTGGCTTTGAAAGTTTTGCTTCTATGTATACTTTTATCTCGTTTGGGGTTGTTTTTTTTTTTTTTTTTTACATTTTCTCCTGTTTGTCCTCTAACCAGTAGTTTTTGAAATTTTCTTTCTACCTCTTCCTGTGTCAAGCTTCCTATCCTTATTTTTCAGTAGTTTTCAGTAGGTTGTGTACCCCGTTGCTTTTTCAATTTACTTTGTATGTGTCATTCTCTTTGTCATCCTTTCTTTATTTCTTTAGTTTCTTCTTGTCTTTCCTAAGAGAGGTGGCTTTTTAGTTTTTCTCGATCTAATTCTATCCCATCCAATGTGTTGATTTGTTAATTCTTTCCTGTCTGTCCCGCAGCCTGCGCTTCACTTTATGAATTTTCTTCGTGTGCCTCTGTTTATTTTGATCGCTGTCTCTATTTTGTTATTTTTTTCTCTCTCTTCAACCCTTGGCTTTTAAAATTTTGTTTCTATATGCACCGGTAATCTAGTTTGCTGTCCCTGTCTTTAGTCCTCTGCTGGCTGTCCCGCACCTCTTCGCGTTTTCACGTTGCCTTCCACGTCTGCTTTTATCCAGCTCCCTATCCCTATTTTTTAATTCTTTCCCGCCTGTTGCGTACCCTGTCGCTTTTGAATGTTTCTTTCTCGCTCGTCTTTTCTCCGGTTTGCTCTCCCTATTTTTTGGTTTGGGGCGTTTTTTCTCTTCTCCTTACCCTGTCGCTTTTTAAATTTTATGTCTCCATTTACCTGGTTCCCTTTCCCTTGTTTTTAATTCTTTCCTGTCGTGTTCCATGTTGCTTTTAAAATTTTATTTCTGTGACTCCATTTACCTGGTTCACTGCCTCGTTTTTTTCTTTCCTGCATTTCCCATAGCCCATCGCTTTTTCTTTACTCTTTCGAATCTCCCTCTGCAGAGCTCCCCTTGACAATTTTTAAAATTCCCGGCCTCTCTGTCCCGTTCCTTTCTATTTCTCCCTCCATCCGTCTTACGTGCTCTGATTTTTATTTCTGGCCCGTGTTTGTTGCTTTTTCATTTCTCTTTCTATGACTGCCTCTGTCCGGCTTCCCGTCCTTTTTTTTTTTTTTTTTTTCCTTTTTAAATTCCTTCCGCTTTATTCCCCTGTTGCAGTTTTCTCTCTGTCTCCCTCTATCCAGTTTCCTGCCGGGGAAAAAGTCCCCCTCCTCCGTCTCTCTGTCTCCTGCCTGCGGGTGTCTCCTTCTCTCTGTCCCTCTCTGCTCTTCCTGTCACCCTGCTCGGTCCTTTCCATCTCTCAGCCCTGCTCCCTCCCCCTCTTATTTATTGCTCCATCTCCCCATCCTCCTCCTCACTGCCCTCCATTTCTCTCTCTCTGTCTCTCTCCATCCTTGTGCGGCTCCCCGTCCCTCTTTTTTGTTCCCAGCATACCATTTTCTGGCTCCCTGTCCCACGCCTCTTCTCTACCGCCCTCTGTCCTTCCTCCTGCTTGCCTCTTCCCTCTTTTCCTTCTCGCCTGCTGCCTTTGGGCACCGAGCCTTGGAGCCAGCTCACTGCCGGCATTCCTAATGTGCATTAAGGAATAAACTGTTCCTGCCTCCTCTGTGCCCCTGGATGTGTTTGCAGCCCCTGGGTGCAGAGCTTGTGGCTGTGGACAGGTGCTGGGGAGGGGGGGATGTGTTGGGGGGCTTTGGCCAGGGCCCCTGTTGCCAATGGGCTCCAGCTGGGCCTGGAGCTGGGGCAGCCCCAGGTGTGGCCAGTGAGGCTGAGGATGGGGCTGGCCCTGCTGTGTGAAGGGGCTCTAGCTGTAAAGGGGGCTGCCAGGGCACGCCTGCCTGAGGGAGCTGACAAAGGGGAGCTGGCTGAGGAGGAGGGAACCCAAGGGGGCCCTGCAGGCAGGTGCCTCCAGCAAGGAACGGCCAGTCCCTGCAGCCACGAAGGGGCTCGCCGAGCCGTCCCTGACAGAACGCACCACCAGCACGCAGTGCTGGGAGCTCGGTGCTGCTGAGGCAGAGAGAAAAGCGTTGGGGCGGTGAAGGTCTCCTGCCAGTGCCCGGAGCTGTGGTGAGTCACGCGTTCTCTCCTGCGCAGCCCGGTCCATCTCTGCCGCCCTTCCCCAGATCTCTGCCTGACCTCCCTGCCTGTCCCTGCTTCTGTCTCCCTCTCTGCCGGCCCACCTACCTTGTCCAGCTCCCCAAAACTTGTTACTCTTCTGCCAACTCTGCCCTGTACCACTTCACCTATCCAGTTTTTTTTTTTCCCCTCCGTTTTCCTCTCTGGGCTCCTTCTCCCTACTTCTTCGTCGTTTCCTGTGTTCCTTCTACCCCGTTGCATTTTAATTTCTCTTTCTATGTTTCCCTCTCTCCAACACCCTGTCCCTATTTTTTAATTCCTCTCACTCTCCTGTGCCCCATCGCTTTTTAAATGTTCTTTCCATGTTTCCTTCTAGCCATCTCCCTGTTGCTATTTTGTCATTATTTCCTGTGTTTCTTATACCCCGTTGCTTTTAAAATTTTCTTTAACTACAGTTCCTTCTAGCCATCTCCCTGTCCCTGCTTTTTTTAACACTCCTGTGTTGCTTGTCCTTGATCGCTGTTTAGGTTTCCTTTCTACTTTGTCCCCTCTCCATCTCCCTGTCCCTATGTTTTAATTCTTGCCTATCTTTCTCGTACTCAAGTGCTTTTTAAAATTCCTTCTACGTCTCCCTCTGCCTGGCTCCCTTCCTTGATTTTTTTTTTTTTTTTATTCTCCCCTATATTTCTCGTACCCGACGGCTCTTTAATTTCTCTTTCAACAATTCCCTTTATCTGGCTCCCTTCCCCTAAATTTTATTTCCTCCCTTTCTTCCGTATACCCTGTCACCTTTTAAATTTTCTTTCAGTGTTTCCTTCCTTTCTCTTCTCATCTCTCTTCCTATTTTTCAGTTCCTTCCTGTTTTTCTTGTAGTCCGACACTTTTAAAAATGTCTTTCTGTCTCCCTCTATCTGACTCGGGTCCCGATTCTTTTTAACTCCTCCCTCTCTGTCCTGTACCCAGTTGCTTTACAAATCTTCTTTCTAGGTCTCCACTTACTTAGTTTCCTGTCCTTCCTTTTTCATTTTTTTTCCCTGTCTATACTGTACTCCGTCAGTTTAAAATTTTGTTTCTATGGCCACTTTTATCCATTGACCGTCTGTATTTTCTAATGCTCTCCCATCTATCCTGGACCCTGTCGCTTCTTCAGTTTTCTTTCTACCTCTGCTTTTACCAAGCTCCCCATCCCTATTTTTGAATTCTTTCCCGCGTAGTGTATCCCCTCGCTTCTTACCTTTACTGCTACGTGTGCCTATTTTTGCCTCTGTTCTCACTTTTTAATTTGTTCTTGTCTTTCCTTAAAGCCACCACATTTCCAATTTTCTTTCTATGTCAAAGTTTATCCACTGTGCTGTCCCTATTTGTTATGTCTTCCTGTCTATCCTGTACCCTGTCGCTTTTAAGACTTTTCTTGCCATGTCTACTTTAACCAATTCACCGTCTGTCTTTTTTATTTGTTTCCTGTCTGCTCTGTACCCCATGGCTTTTGAAGTTTGCTATGTCTCTCTGTATATTTCTCCCTATTCGTATTTTGTAGCTTTTTCTTGTCTTTCCTTAATACCTTTGCTTTTATGATTTTCTGCCTAGGTCTCCCTCTCATCACCCTACCCCAATTTTTGAGTGATTTTTCTTGTCTTTCCTTAATGCCTTTGCTTTTTGAATTTTCTTGCTGTGTCAACTTTTATCCCATTTTCTGTACCCATTTTTAATTTTTGTCCCGCCTGTCCTTTACCTGCTTGCTTTTCAAATTTTCCTTCCGCGTCTACTTTAACCACGTCGCTGTCTTTATTTTTAACATTTTTCCTGCCTGTCTGGAACCCCTTGCTTTTTCACTTTTCATTCTATGTCTACTTTCATTGAACTCCCTATCCACATATTTTCACTTATTCCTGTCTGTTGTGTGCCATGTCACTTTCAACGTTTTATTTCCAGGTGCATCTCTATATTTTTTTTTTTACCCTAGCCTTATTTTTTAATTTGTTCTTCTCTGTCTTAATGCCATCGCTTATTAAAGTTTCTTTCTATATCAACACTTATTATGTTTGCTGTCCCTATTTTTAAACTGTTTTCCTGTCTCTCCCATACCCCGTCACTTTTTAGACTTTCTTTCTATGTCTCTCTTTATCTAGTTTTCCGTCCCCATTTTTTGAATTTTTTCCTGTGTTTCCTGTACCACAGCTTCTTACACTTTTGTTTCTGTGTGTGCAGGTTTTGGATGGGATAGAGTTAGTTTTCTTCACGGTAGCCGGTACTGGGCTACGTTTTGGATTTGTGCTGAAAACAACATTGATAGCACCGGGAGGTGTCGGTTACTGCCGAGCAGCGCTTGCGCCACGTCAAGGGCTGCTCTGCTCCTCACCCTGCCCTGCCAGCGAGTGGGCTGGGCGTACACGAGGGGTTGGGAATGGTCGCGGCCGGGACGGCTGACCCAACTGACCAAAGGGATATTCCAGACCGTATGACGTCGTGCTCAGCAATAAAACTGGGTGTGGGGGGGAGGTTGGTGGGTGGGGGGGACCGCTGCTCGGGACGGGCTGGGCATCGGTCGGGTAGTGGTGAGCATGTGTTTGCATTTGCATCGCTTGTTTGGTTTTTTTAAAATTTGTTTTTAATTATTAAACTTGTTTTGTATCAACCCACGAGAGTGTCTCTCTCATGTTTACCTTTCCAATTCTCCCCCCCATCCCAGCTGTATGGTGCTTACTTGCCAGCCAGGGTTAAACCATGACGCCCTTTCTACTTTTATGAAGCTGCCTATTGTTGATTTTTAAGTTTTTTAAATTTTTAAAAATACCTTAAAATACTTTCAATATTTAAATATTTTGAAAACCTGCCGCGTACCTGGTCGCTTTTACAGTTTTCTTTCTCTGTCTACTTTCATCCAGTTCACTGTCTTTATTTTGTAATGTATGCCTCTCTTTTCTGTGCCCCGTCGCTTCTAAGGTTCCTTTCTATTTCTCCGTTCACCGTCACTATTTTTTTTCATTTTCCTTGTCTGTCCTGTGCACAATCCCTTGTAAATTTTTCCTTCTACGTCTACTTTTATCAAGCTGCGTATCACTGTTTATTAATTCTTTCCTGGCTATCGTGTGCCCTGACCCTTTTACACTTTCTTTCTGCTTCTACATCTACTTTAACCTATTTGCTGTCTTTAGCATGTCTTTATTTCCTTAATCACCATTGCTTTTTAAATTTTCTGTCTACTTTTATCCCCTTCGCGGTCTTTATTTGCCTACCTTTACTTTTTTTTTTTTTTAAAAAATTCTTTCTTGTCTTTCCTTAACGCCGTCGCTTTTTAAGGGGTTTTTTCTACATCTCTTTTAGTTCGCTGTTCCACTTTTTGTAATACTTCATTTACTTCCCTAATCCCCCTCACTTCTTAAATGTTCTTCCTATGCCTACTTTCATTCCCCTTGCTGGCTGTTTTTCAGTATTGCTTCTCTTTGTTCTGTTCCATCGCTTTTTAGACTTTCTTTCTACGTCTTCGTTTTAGTTCACCGTCGCTTTTTTGAAATTTTTTCCTCATTTCCTTAGTCCCCGTTGCTTTCAAAACTTCCTACTTTTCTCTCGTTTGCCGTCTTTAGTGTTTAATTATTTTTTCTTGGCTTTCCTTCGTGCCGCCGCTGTTTAGATTTTGCCTCTACGTCTCCGCTTTAGTTCGCCGTCCCCATTTTAAAATTTTTTCCTTAGTTCTTTAATCCCCGCTGCTTTTAAAATGGTCTGTCGTCTTTGATCCCGTTTGCTGTCTTTATTTTGCTGTCTTTATTTTTTAGTTATTTCTTCTCTCTCCTTAGTGCCGTCGCTTTTAAACTTTTCTTACGACCTCTGTTGGAGTTGGCTGTCGCTAGTGAATTTTTTGCCTTTTTTCCCCACTAACTCCCATCGCTTTTTAAACGCAGTTTCTACGCCTACTCTTCTTCCCGTCCATATCTTTATTTTTCATTATTTCTTGTCTGTCTTCAGGGCCATAGCCTTTTAAGTTTTCTTTCTACTTCTCCATTTTAGTTCAGTGTCGCTATGATTTCCTTTTTTCCTTATTTCCGTAATCCCTGGTGCTTTTACAGTTTTCTGTCTATTTTTATCCCGGTTGGTGTCTTTCTTTAATTGCTACTTATCTGTCCTTAGTGCCGGCGCTTTACAAATTTTCTTTCTACGTCGGTTTCAGTTCGCTGTCCCTATTTTTAAATTTTTCTTCCATTCGTTTCCGTAATCGCCATCGCTTGCTAAATTTTCTACTTTCACCCCGTTTGCTGTCTTTATTTTGCTTTCTTTTCCTTTAACTTTTTTTTCTTCTCTCTCGCTAGTGCCCTTGCTTTTTAAGGCTTTTTTCCTACATCTCTCTTAGTTTACTGTCCCTGTATTTTGATTTTGCCCTTTATTTCCCTAATGCCCCTCGCTTTTTTAACGTTAGTTCTATGCTGACTTGTATTCCCTTCGTTATCTTTATTTTTAATTATTTCTTGTCTTTCCTCAGTCCCGTTGCTTTTTAGATTTTCTTTCTATGTCTCCGGTTTAGTTCACCGTCCCTATTTGAACATTTTTTTGTTCTTTCTTCAGTCCCCATTGCTTTTAAGATTTTCTCTCTAAGTTTATCCCGTTTACTGTCTTTATTTTTTAATTATTTCTTCTCTTTCCTTAGTGCCTTAGTCGCTTTTTACAATTTCTGTCCGTCTTTGTTTAATTTGCTGTTGCTGCTTTTTTAATGCTTGCCTCTCTTAGTCCCTTGGCTTTGAAAGTTTTGCTTCTATGTATACTTTTATCTCGTTTGGGGTTGGGTTTTTTTTTTTTTTAACATTTTCTCCTGTTTGTCCTCCACCCAGTAGTTTTTGAAATTTTCTTTCTACCTCTTCCTGTGTCAAGCTTCCTATCCTTATTTTTCAGTAGTTTTCAGTAGGTTGTGTACCCCGTTGCTTTTTCAATTTACTTTGTATGTGTCACTCTCTTTGTCATCCTTTCTTTATTTTTTTAGTTTCTTCTTGTCTTTCCTAAGAGAGGTGGCTTTTTAGTTTTTCTCGATCTAATTCTATCCCATCCAATGTGTTGATTTGTTAATTCTTTCCTGTCTGTCCCGCAGCCTGCGCTTCACTTTATGAATTTTCTTCGTGTGCCTCTGTTTATTTCGATCGCTGTCTCTATTTTGTTATTTTTTTCTCTCTCTTCAACCCTTGGCTTTTAAAATTTTGTTTCTATATGCACCGGTAATCTAGTTTGCTGTCCCTGTCTTTAGTCCTCTGCTGGCTGTCCCGCACCTCTTCGCGTTTTCACGTTGCCTTCCACGTCTGCTTTTATCCAGCTCCCTATCCCTATTTTTTAATTCTTTCCCGCCTGTTGCGTACCCCGTCGCTTTTGAATGTTTCTTTCTCGCTCGTCTTTTCTCCGGTTTGCTCTCCCTATTTTTTGGTTTGGGGCGTTTTTTCTCTTCTCCTTACCCTGTCGCTTTTTAAATTTTATGTCTCCATTTACCTGGTTCCCTTTCCCTTGTTTTTAATTCTTTCCTGTCGTGTTCCATGTTGCTTTTAAAATTTTATTTCTGTGACTCCATTTACCTGGTTCACTGCCTCGTTTTTTTCTTTCCTGCATTTCCCATAGCCCATCGCTTTTTCTTTACTCTTTCGAATCTCCCTCTGCAGAGCTCCCCTTGACAATTTTTAAAATTCCCGGCCTCTCTGTCCCGTTCCTTTCTATTTCTCCCTCCATCCGTCTTACGTGCTCTGATTTTTATTTCTGGCCCGTGTTTGTTGCTTTTTCATTTCTCTTTCTATGACTGCCTCTGTCCGGCTTCCCGTCCTTTTTTTTTTTTTTTTTTTTCCTTTTTAAATTCCTTCCGCTTTATTCCCCTGTTGCAGTTTTCTCTCTGTCTCCCTCTATCCAGTTTCCTGCCGGGGAAAAAATCCCCCTCCTCCGTCTCTCTGTCTCCTGCCTGCGGGTGTCTCCTTCTCTCTGTCCCTCTCTGCTCTTCCTGTCACCCTGCTCGGTCCTTTCCATCTCTCAGCCCTGCTCCCTCCCCCTCTTATTTATTGCTCCATCTCCCCATCCTCCTCCTCACTGCCCTCCATTTCTCTCTCTCTCTCTCTCTCTCCATCCTTGTGCGGCTCCCCGTCCCTCTTTTTTGTTCCCAGCATACCATTTTCTGGCTCCCTGTCCCACGCCTCTTCTCTACCGCCCTCTGTCCTTCCTCCTGCTTGCCTCTTCCCTCTTTTCCTTCTCGCCTGCTGCCTTTGGGCACCGAGCCTTGGAGCCAGCTCACTGCCGGCATTCCTAATGTGCATTAAGGAATAAACTGTTCCTGCCTCCTCTGTGCCCCTGGATGTGTTTACAGCCCCTGGGTGCAGAGCTTGTGGCTGTGGACAGGTGCTGGGGAGGGGGGGATGTGTTGGGGGGCTTTGGCCAGGGCCCCTGTTGCCAATGGGCTCCAGCTGGGCCTGGAGCTGGGGCAGCCCCAGGTGTGGCCAGTGAGGCTGAGGATGGGGCTGGCCCTGCTGTGTGAAGGGGCTCTAGCTGTAAAGGGGGCTGCCAGGGCACGCCTGCCTGAGGGAGCTGACAAAGGGGAGCTGGCTGAGGAGGAGGGAACCCAAGGGGGCCCTGCAGGCAGGTGCCTCCAGCAAGGAACGGCCAGTCCCTGCAGCCACGAAGGGGCTCGCCGAGCCGTCCCTGACAGAACGCACCACCAGCACGCAGTGCTGGGAGCTCGGTGCTGCTGAGGCAGAGAGAAAAGCGTTGGGGCGGTGAAGGTCTCCTGCCAGTGCCCGGAGCTGTGGTGAGTCACGCGTTCTCTCCTGCGCAGCCCGGTCCATCTCTGCCGCCCTTCCCCAGATCTCTGCCTGACCTCCCTGCCTGTCCCTGCTTCTGTCTCCCTCTCTGCCGGCCCACCTACCTTGTCCAGCTCCCCAAAACTTGTTACTCTTCTGCCAACTCTGCCCTGTACCACTTCACCTATCCAGTTTTTTTTTTCCCCCTCCGTTTTCCTCTCTGGGCTCCTTCTCCCTACTTCTTCGTCGTTTCCTGTGTTCCTTCTACCCCGTTGCATTTTAATTTCTCTTTCTATGTTTCCCTCTCTCCAACACCCTGTCCCTATTTTTTAATTCCTCTCACTCTCCTGTGCCCCATCGCTTTTTAAATGTTCTTTCCATGTTTCCTTCTAGCCATCTCCCTGTTGCTATTTTGTCATTATTTCCTGTGTTTCTTATACCCCGTTGCTTTTAAAATTTTCTTTAACTACAGTTCCTTCTAGCCATCTCCCTGTCCCTGCTTTTTTTAACACTCCTGTGTTGCTTGTCCTCGATCGCTGTTTAGGTTTCCTTTCTACTTTGTCCCCTCTCCATCTCCCTGTCCCTATGTTTTAATTCTTGCCTATCTTTCTCGTACTCAAGTGCTTTTTAAAATTCCTTCTACGTCTCCCTCTGCCTGGCTCCCTTCCTTGATTTTTTTTTTTTTTTATTCTCCCCTATATTTCTCGTACCCGACGGCTCTTTAATTTCTCTTTCAACAATTCCCTTTATCTGGCTCCCTTCCCCTAAATTTTATTTCCTCCCTTTCTTCCGTATACCCTGTCACCTTTTAAATTTTCTTTCAGTGTTTCCTTCCTTTCTCTTCTCATCTCTCTTCCTATTTTTCAGTTCCTTCCTGTTTTTCTTGTAGTCCGACACTTTTAAAAATGTCTTTCTGTCTCCCTCTATCTGACTCGGGTCCCGATTCTTTTTAACTCCTCCCTCTCTGTCCTGTACCCAGTTGCTTTACAAATCTTCTTTCTAGGTCTCCACTTACTTAGTTTCCTGTCCTTCCTTTTTCATTTTTTTTTCCTGTCTATACTGTACTCCGTCAGTTTAAAATTTTGTTTCTATGGCCACTTTTATCCATTGACCGTCTGTATTTTCTAATGCTCTCCCATCTATCCTGGACCCTGTCGCTTCTTCAGTTTTCTTTCTACCTCTGCTTTTACCAAGCTCCCCAGCCCTATTTTTGAATTCTTTCCCGCGTAGTGTATCCCCTCGCTTCTTACCTTTACTGCTACGTGTGCCTATTTTTGCCTCTGTTCTCACTTTTTAATTTGTTCTTGTCTTTCCTTAAAGCCACCACATTTCCCATTTTCTTTCTATGTCAAAGTTTATCCACTGTGCTGTCCCTATTTGTTATGTCTTCCTGTCTATCCTGTACCCTGTCGCTTTTAAGACTTTTCTTGCCATGTCTACTTTAACCAATTCACCGTCTGTCTTTTTTATTTGTTTCCTGTCTGCTCTGTACCCCATGGCTTTTGAAGTTTGCTATGTCTCTCTGTATATTTCTCCCTATTCGTATTTTGTAGCTTTTTCTTGTCTTTCCTTAATACCTTTGCTTTTATGATTTTCTGCCTAGGTCTCCCTCTCATCACCCTACCCCAATTTTTGAGTGATTTTTCTTGTCTTTCCTTAATGCCTTTGCTTTTTGAATTTTCTTGCTGTGTCAACTTTTATCCCATTTTCTGTACCCATTTTTAATTTTTGTCCCGCCTGTCCTTTACCTGCTTGCTTTTCAAATTTTCCTTCCGCGTCTACTTTAACCACGTCGCTGTCTTTATTTTTAACATTTTTCCTGCCTGTCTGGAACCCCTTGCTTTTTCACTTTTCATTCTATGTCTACTTTCATTGAACTCCCTATCCACATATTTTCACTTATTCCTGTCTGTTGTGTGCCATGTCACTTTCAACGTTTTATTTCCAGGTGCATCTCTATATTTTTTTTTTTACCCTAGCCTTATTTTTTAATTTGTTCTTCTCTGTCTTAATGCCATCGCTTATTAAAGTTTCTTTCTATATCAACACTTATTATGTTTGCTGTCCCTATTTTTAAACTGTTTTCCTGTCTCTCCCATACCCCGTCACTTTTTAGACTTTCTTTCTATGTCTCTCTTTATCTAGTTTTCCGTCCCCATTTTTTGAATTTTTTCCTGTGTTTCCTGTACCACAGCTTCTTACACTTTTGTTTCTGTGTGTGCAGGTTTTGGATGGGATAGAGTTAGTTTTCTTCACGGTAGCCGGTACTGGGCTACGTTTTGGATTTGTGCTGAAAACAACATTGATAGCACCGGGAGGTGTCGGTTACTGCCGAGCAGCGCTTGCGCCACGTCAAGGGCTGCTCTGCTCCTCACCCTGCCCTGCCAGCGAGTGGGCTGGGCGTACACGAGGGGTTGGGAATGGTCGCGGCCGGGACGGCTGACCCAACTGACCAAAGGGATATTCCAGACCGTATGACGTCGTGCTCAGCAATAAAACTGGGTGTGGGGGGGAGGTTGGTGGGTGGGGGGGACCGCTGCTCGGGACGGGCTGGGCATCGGTCGGGTAGTGGTGAGCATGTGTTTGCATTTGCATCGCTTGTTTGGTTTTTTTAAAATTTGTTTTTAATTATTAAACTTGTTTTGTATCAACCCACGAGAGTGTCTCTCTCATGTTTACCTTTCCAATTCTCCCCCCCATCCCAGCTGTATGGTGCTTACTTGCCAGCCAGGGTTAAACCATGACGCCCTTTCTACTTTTATGAAGCTGCCTATTGTTGATTTTTAAGTTTTTTAAATTTTTAAAAATACCTTAAAATACTTTCAATATTTAAATATTTTGAAAACCTGCCGCGTACCTGGTCGCTTTTACAGTTTTCTTTCTCTGTCTACTTTCATCCAGTTCACTGTCTTTATTTTGTAATGTATGCCTCTCTTTTCTGTGCCCCGTCGCTTCTAAGGTTCCTTTCTATTTCTCCGTTCACCGTCACTATTTTTTTTCATTTTCCTTGTCTGTCCTGTGCACAATCCCTTGTAAATTTTTCCTTCTACGTCTACTTTTATCAAGCTGCGTATCACTGTTTATTAATTCTTTCCTGGCTATCGTGTGCCCTGACCCTTTTACACTTTCTTTCTGCTTCTACATCTACTTTAACCTATTTGCTGTCTTTAGCATGTCTTTATTTCCTTAATCACCATTGCTTTTTAAATTTTCTGTCTACTTTTATCCCCTTCGCGGTCTTTATTTGCCTACCTTTACTTTTTTTTTCTTTAAAAAAATTCTTTCTTGTCTTTCCTTAACGCCGTCGCTTTTTAAGGGGTTTTTTCTACATCTCTTTTAGTTCGCTGTTCCACTTTTTGTAATACTTCATTTACTTCCCTAATCCCCCTCACTTCTTAAATGTTCTTCCTATGCCTACTTTCATTCCCCTTGCTGGCTGTTTTTCAGTATTGCTTCTCTTTGTTCTGTTCCATCGCTTTTTAGACTTTCTTTCTACGTCTTCGTTTTAGTTCACCGTCGCTTTTTTGAAATTTTTTCCTCATTTCCTTAGTCCCCGTTGCTTTCAAAACTTCCTACTTTTCTCTCGTTTGCCGTCTTTAGTGTTTAATTATTTTTTCTTGGCTTTCCTTCGTGCCGCCGCTGTTTAGATTTTGCCTCTACGTCTCCGCTTTAGTTCGCCGTCCCCATTTTAAAATTTTTTCCTTAGTTCTTTAATCCCCGCTGCTTTTAAAATGGTCTGTCGTCTTTGATCCCGTTTGCTGTCTTTATTTTGCTGTCTTTATTTTTTAGTTATTTCTTCTCTCTCCTTAGTGCCGTCGCTTTTAAACTTTTCTTACGACCTCTGTTGGAGTTGGCTGTCGCTAGTGAATTTTTTGCCTTTTTTCCCCACTAACTCCCATCGCTTTTTAAACGCAGTTTCTATGCCTACTCTTCTTCCCGTCCATATCTTTATTTTTCATTATTTCTTGTCTGTCTTCAGGGCCATAGCCTTTTAAGTTTTCTTTCTACTTCTCCATTTTAGTTCAGTGTCGCTATGATTTCCTTTTTTCCTTATTTCCGTAATCCCTGGTGCTTTTACAGTTTTCTGTCTATTTTTATCCCGGTTGGTGTCTTTCTTTAATTGCTACTTATCTGTCCTTAGTGCCGGCGCTTTACAAATTTTCTTTCTACGTCGGTTTCAGTTCGCTGTCCCTATTTTTAAATTTTTCTTCCATTCGTTTCCGTAATCGCCATCGCTTGCTAAATTTTCTACTTTCACCCCGTTTGCTGTCTTTATTTTGCTTTCTTTTCCTTTAACTTTTTTTTCTTCTCTCTCGCTAGTGCCCTTGCTTTTTAAGGCTTTTTTCCTACATCTCTCTTAGTTTACTGTCCCTGTATTTTGATTTTGCCCTTTATTTCCCTAATGCCCCTCGCTTTTTTAACGTTAGTTCTATGCTGACTTGTATTCCCTTCGTTATCTTTATTTTTAATTATTTCTTGTCTTTCCTCAGTCCCGTTGCTTTTTAGATTTTCTTTCTATGTCTCCGGTTTAGTTCACCGTCCCTATTTGAACATTTTTTTGTTCTTTCTTCAGTCCCCATTGCTTTTAAGATTTTCTCTCTAAGTTTATCCCGTTTACTGTCTTTATTTTTTAATTATTTCTTCTCTTTCCTTAGTGCCTTAGTCGCTTTTTACAATTTCTGTCCGTCTTTGTTTAATTTGCTGTTGCTGCTTTTTTAATGCTTGCCTCTCTTAGTCCCTTGGCTTTGAAAGTTTTGCTTCTATGTATACTTTTATCTCGTTTGGGGTTGGGTTTTTTTTTTTTTAACATTTTCTCCTGTTTGTCCTCCACCCAGTAGTTTTTGAAATTTTCGTTCTACCTCTTCCTGTGTCAAGCTTCCTATCCTTATTTTTCAGTAGTTTTCAGTAGGTTGTGTACCCCGTTGCTTTTTCAATTTACTTTGTATGTGTCACTCTCTTTGTCATCCTTTCTTTATTTTTTTAGTTTCTTCTTGTCTTTCCTAAGAGAGGTGGCTTTTTAGTTTTTCTCGATCTAATTCTATCCCATCCAATGTGTTGATTTGTTAATTCTTTCCTGTCTGTCCCGCAGCCTGCGCTTCACTTTATGAATTTTCTTCGTGTGCCTCTGTTTATTTCGATCGCTGTCTCTATTTTCTTATTTTTTTCTCTCTCTTCAACCCTTGGCTTTTAAAATTTTGTTTCTATATGCACCGGTAATCTAGTTTGCTGTCCCTGTCTTTAGTTCTCTGCTGGCTGTCCCGTACCTCTTCGCGTTTTCACGTTGCCTTCCACGTCTGCTTTTATCCAGCTCCCTATCCCTATTTTTTAATTCTTTCCCGCCTGTTGCGTACCCCGTCGCTTTTGAATGTTTCTTTCTCGCTCGTCTTTTCTCCGGTTTGCTCTCCCTATTTTTTGGTTTGGGGCGTTTTTTCTCTTCTCCTTACCCTGTCGCTTTTTAAATTTTATGTCTCCATTTACCTGGTTCCCTTTCCCTTGTTTATAATTCTTTCCTGTCGTGTTCCATGTTGCTTTTAAAATTTTATTTCTGTGACTCCATTTACCTGGTTCACTGCCTCGTTTTTTTCTTTCCTGCATTTCCCATAGCCCATCGCTTTTTCTTTACTCTTTCGAATCTCCCTCTGCAGAGCTCCCCTTGACAATTTTTAAAATTCCCGGCCTCTCTGTCCCGTTCCTTTCTATTTCTCCCTCCATCCGTCTTACGTGCTCTGATTTTTATTTCTGGCCCGTGTTTGTTGCTTTTTCATTTCTCTTTCTATGACTGCCTCTGTCCGGCTTCCCGTCCATATTTTTTTTTTTTTTTTTTCCTTTTTAAATTCCTTCCGCTTTATTCCCCTGTTGCAGTTTTCTCTCTGTCTCCCTCTATCCAGTTTCCTGCCGGGGAAAAAGTCCCCCTCCTCCGTCTCTCTGTCTCCTGCCTGCGGGTGTCTCCTTCTCTCTGTCCCTCTCTGCTCTTCCTGTCACCCTGCTCGGTCCTTTCCATCTCTCAGCCCTGCTCCCTCCCCCTCTTATTTATTGCTCCATCTCCCCATCCTCCTCCTCACTGCCCTCCATTTCTCTCTCTCTGTCTCTCTCCATCCTTGTGCGGCTCCCCGTCCCTCTTTTTTGTTCCCAGCATACCATTTTCTGGCTCCCTGTCCCACGCCTCTTCTCTACTGCCCTCTGTCCTTCCTCCTGCTTGCCTCTTCCCTCTTTTCCTTCTCGCCTGCTGCCTTTGGGCACCGAGCCTTGGAGCCAGCTCACTGCCGGCATTCCTAATGTGCATTAAGGAATAAACTGTTCCTGCCTCCTCTGTGCCCCTGGATGTGTTTGCAGCCCCTGGGTGCAGAGCTTGTGGCTGTGGACAGGTGCTGGGGAGGGGGGGATGTGTTGGGGGGCTTTGGCCAGGGCCCCTGTTGCCAATGGGCTCCAGCTGGGCCTGGAGCTGGGGCAGCCCCAGGTGTGGCCAGTGAGGCTGAGGATGGGGCTGGCCCTGCTGTGTGAAGGGGCTCTAGCTGTAAAGGGGGCTGCCAGGGCACGCCTGCCTGAGGGAGCTGACAAAGGGGAGCTGGCTGAGGAGGAGGGAACCCAAGGGGGCCCTGCAGGCAGGTGCCTCCAGCAAGGAACGGCCAGTCCCTGCAGCCACGAAGGGGCTCGCCGAGCCGTCCCTGACAGAACGCACCACCAGCACGCAGTGCTGGGAGCTCGGTGCTGCTGAGGCAGAGAGAAAAGCGTTGGGGCGGTGAAGGTCTCCTGCCAGTGCCCGGAGCTGTGGTGAGTCACGCGTTCTCTCCTGCGCAGCCCGGTCCATCTCTGCCGCCCTTCCCCAGATCTCTGCCTGACCTCCCTGCCTGTCCCTGCTTCTGTCTCCCTCTCTGCCGGCCCACCTACCTTGTCCAGCTCCCCAAAACTTGTTACTCTTCTGCCAACTCTGCCCTGTACCACTTCACCTATCCAGTTTTTTTTTTTCCCCTCCGTTTTCCTCTCTGGGCTCCTTCTCCCTACTTCTTCGTCGTTTCCTGTGTTCCTTCTACCCCGTTGCATTTTAATTTCTCTTTCTATGTTTCCCTCTCTCCAACACCCTGTCCCTATTTTTTAATTCCTCTCACTCTCCTGTGCCCCATCGCTTTTTAAATGTTCTTTCCATGTTTCCTTCTAGCCATCTCCCTGTTGCTATTTTGTCATTATTTCCTGTGTTTCTTATACCCCGTTGCTTTTAAAATTTTCTTTAACTACAGTTCCTTCTAGCCATCTCCCTGTCCCTGCTTTTTTTAACACTCCTGTGTTGCTTGTCCTCGATCGCTGTTTAGGTTTCCTTTCTACTTTGTCCCCTCTCCATCTCCCTGTCCCTATGTTTTAATTCTTGCCTATCTTTCTCGTACTCAAGTGCTTTTTAAAATTCCTTCTACGTCTCCCTCTGCCTGGCTCCCTTCCTTGATTTTTTTTTTTTTTTTATTCTCCCCTATATTTCTCGTACCCGACGGCTCTTTAATTTCTCTTTCACAATTCCCTTTATCTGGCTCCCTTCCCCTAAATTTTATTTCCTCCCTTTCTTCCGTATACCCTGTCACCTTTTAAATTTTCTTTCAGTGCTTCCTTCCTTTCTCTTCTCATCTCTCTTCCTATTTTTCAGTTCCTTCCTGTTTTTCTTGTAGTCCGACACTTTTAAAAATGTCTTTCTGTCTCCCTCTATCTGACTCGGGTCCCGATTCTTTTTAACTCCTCCCTCTCTGTCCTGTACCCAGTTGCTTTACAAATCTTCTTTCTAGGTCTCCACTTACTTAGTTTCCTGTCCTTCCTTTTTCATTTTTTTTTCCTGTCTATACTGTACTCCGTCAGTTTAAAATTTTGTTTCTATGGCCACTTTTATCCATTGACCGTCTGTATTTTCTAATGCTCTCCCATCTATCCTGGACCCTGTCGCTTCTTCAGTTTTCTTTCTACCTCTGCTTTTACCAAGCTCCCCAGCCCTATTTTTGAATTCTTTCCCGCGTAGTGTATCCCCTCGCTTCTTACCTTTACTGCTATGTGTGCCTATTTTTGCCTCTGTTCTCACTTTTTAATTTGTTCTTGTCTTTCCTTAAAGCCACCACATTTCCAATTTTCTTTCTATGTCAAAGTTTATCCACTGTGCTGTCCCTATTTGTTATGTCTTCCTGTCTATCCTGTACCCTGTCGCTTTTAAGACTTTTCTTGCCATGTCTACTTTAACCAATTCACCGTCTGTCTTTTTTATTTGTTTCCTGCCTGCTCTGTACCCCATGGCTTTTGAAGTTTGCTATGTCTCTCTGTATATTTCTCCCTATTCGTATTTTGTAGCTTTTTCTTGTCTTTCCTTAATACCTTTGCTTTTATGATTTTCTGCCTAGGTCTCCCTCTCATCACCCTACCCCAATTTTTGAGTGATTTTTCTTGTCTTTCCTTAATGCCTTTGCTTTTTGAATTTTCTTGCTGTGTCAACTTTTATCCCATTTTCTGTACCCATTTTTAATTTTTGTCCCGCCTGTCCTTTACCTGCTTGCTTTTCAAATTTTCCTTCCGCGTCTACTTTAACCACGTCGCTGTCTTTATTTTTAACATTTTTCCTGCCTGTCTGGAACCCCTTGCTTTTTCACTTTTCATTCTATGTCTACTTTCATTGAACTCCCTATCCACATATTTTCACTTATTCCTGTCTGTTGTGTGCCATGTCACTTTCAACGTTTTATTTCCAGGTGCATCTCTATATTTTTTTTTTTACCCTAGCCTTATTTTTTAATTTGTTCTTCTCTGTCTTAATGCCATCGCTTATTAAAGTTTCTTTCTATATCAACACTTATTATGTTTGCTGTCCCTATTTTTAAACTGTTTTCCTGTCTCTCCCGTACCCCGTCACTTTTTAGACTTTCTTTCTATGTCTCTCTTTATCTAGTTTTCCGTCCCCATTTTTTGAATTTTTTCCTGTGTTTCCTGTACCACAGCTTCTTACACTTTTGTTTCTGTGTGTGCAGGTTTTGGATGGGATAGAGTTAGTTTTCTTCACGGTAGCCGGTACTGGGCTACGTTTTGGATTTGTGCTGAAAACAACATTGATAGCACCGGGAGGTGTCGGTTACTGCCGAGCAGCGCTTGCGCCACGTCAAGGGCTGCTCTGCTCCTCACCCTGCCCTGCCAGCGAGTGGGCTGGGCGTACACGAGGGGTTGGGAATGGTCGCGGCCGGGACGGCTGACCCAACTGACCAAAGGGATATTCCAGACCGTATGACGTCGTGCTCAGCAATAAAACTGGGTGTGGGGGGGAGGTTGGTGGGTGGGGGGGACCGCTGCTCGGGACGGGCTGGGCATCGGTCGGGTAGTGGTGAGCATGTGTTTGCATTTGCATCGCTTGTTTGGTTTTTTTAAAATTTGTTTTTAATTATTAAACTTGTTTTGTATCAACCCACGAGAGTGTCTCTCTCATGTTTACCTTTCCAATTCTCCCCCCCATCCCAGCTGTATGGTGCTTACTTGCCAGCCAGGGTTAAACCATGACGCCCTTTCTACTTTTATGAAGCTGCCTATTGTTGATTTTTAAGTTTTTTAAATTTTTAAAAATACCTTAAAATACTTTCAATATTTAAATATTTTGAAAACCTGCCGCGTACCTGGTCGCTTTTACAGTTTTCTTTCTCTGTCTACTTTCATCCAGTTCACTGTCTTTACTTTGTAATGTATGCCTCTCTTTTCTGTGCCCCGTCGCTTCTAAGGTTCCTTTCTATTTCTCCGTTCACCGTCACTATTTTTTTTCATTTTCCTTGTCTGTCCTGTGCACAATCCCTTGTAAATTTTTCCTTCTACGTCTACTTTTATCAAGCTGCGTATCACTGTTTATTAATTCTTTCCTGGCTATCGTGTGCCCTGACCCTTTTACACTTTCTTTCTGCTTCTACATCTACTTTAACCTATTTGCTGTCTTTAGCATGTCTTTATTTCCTTAATCACCATTGCTTTTTAAATTTTCTGTCTACTTTTATCCCCTTCGCGGTCTTTATTTGCCTACCTTTACTTTTTTTTTAAAAAAATTCTTTCTTGTCTTTCCTTAACGCCGTCGCTTTTTAAGGGGTTTTTTCTACATCTCTTTTAGTTCGCTGTTCCACTTTTTGTAATACTTCATTTACTTCCCTAATCCCCCTCACTTCTTAAATGTTCTTCCTATGCCTACTTTCATTCCCCTTGCTGGCTGTTTTTCAGTATTGCTTCTCTTTGTTCTGTTCCATCGCTTTTTAGACTTTCTTTCTACGTCTTCGTTTTAGTTCACCGTCGCTTTTTTGAAATTTTTTCCTCATTTCCTTAGTCCCCGTTGCTTTCAAAACTTCCTACTTTTCTCTCGTTTGCCGTCTTTAGTGTTTAATTATTTTTTCTTGGCTTTCCTTCGTGCCGCCGCTGTTTAGATTTTGCCTCTACGTCTCCGCTTTAGTTCGCCGTCCCCATTTTAAAATTTTTTCCTTAGTTCTTTAATCCCCGCTGCTTTTAAAATGGTCTGTCGTCTTTGATCCCGTTTGCTGTCTTTATTTTGCTGTCTTTATTTTTTAGTTATTTCTTCTCTCTCCTTAGTGCCGTCGCTTTTAAACTTTTCTTACGACCTCTGTTGGAGTTGGCTGTCGCTAGTGAATTTTTTGCCTTTTTTCCCCACTAACTCCCATCGCTTTTTAAACGCAGTTTCTATGCCTACTCTTCTTCCCGTCCATATCTTTATTTTTCATTATTTCTTGTCTGTCTTCAGGGCCATAGCCTTTTAAGTTTTCTTTCTACTTCTCCATTTTAGTTCAGTGTCGCTATGATTTCCTTTTTTCCTTATTTCCGTAATCCCTGGTGCTTTTACAGTTTTCTGTCTATTTTTATCCCGGTTGGTGTCTTTCTTTAATTGCTACTTATCTGTCCTTAGTGCCGGCGCTTTACAAATTTTCTTTCTACGTCGGTTTCAGTTCGCTGTCCCTATTTTTAAATTTTTCTTCCATTCGTTTCCGTAATCGCCATCGCTTGCTAAATTTTCTACTTTCACCCCGTTTGCTGTCTTTATTTTGCTTTCTTTTCCTTTAACTTTTTTTTCTTCTCTCTCGCTAGTGCCCTTGCTTTTTAAGGCTTTTTTCCTACATCTCTCTTAGTTTACTGTCCCTGTATTTTGATTTTGCCCTTTATTTCCCTAATGCCCCTCGCTTTTTTAACGTTAGTTCTATGCTGACTTGTATTCCCTTCGTTATCTTTATTTTTAATTATTTCTTGTCTTTCCTCAGTCCCGTTGCTTTTTAGATTTTCTTTCTATGTCTCCGGTTTAGTTCACCGTCCCTATTTGAACATTTTTTTGTTCTTTCTTCAGTCCCCATTGCTTTTAAGATTTTCTCTCTAAGTTTATCCCGTTTACTGTCTTTATTTTTTAATTATTTCTTCTCTTTCCTTAGTGCCTTAGTCGCTTTTTACAATTTCTGTCCGTCTTTGTTTAATTTGCTGTTGCTGCTTTTTTAATGCTTGCCTCTCTTAGTCCCTTGGCTTTGAAAGTTTTGCTTCTATGTATACTTTTATCTCGTTTGGGGTTGGGTTTTTTTTTTTTTAACATTTTCTCCTGTTTGTCCTCCACCCAGTAGTTTTTGAAATTTTCGTTCTACCTCTTCCTGTGTCAAGCTTCCTATCCTTATTTTTCAGTAGTTTTCAGTAGGTTGTGTACCCCGTTGCTTTTTCAATTTACTTTGTATGTGTCACTCTCTTTGTCATCCTTTCTTTATTTTTTTAGTTTCTTCTTGTCTTTCCTAAGAGAGGTGGCTTTTTAGTTTTTCTCGATCTAATTCTATCCCATCCAATGTGTTGATTTGTTAATTCTTTCCTGTCTGTCCCGCAGCCTGCGCTTCACTTTATGAATTTTCTTCGTGTGCCTCTGTTTATTTCGATCGCTGTCTCTATTTTCTTATTTTTTTCTCTCTCTTCAACCCTTGGCTTTTAAAATTTTGTTTCTATATGCACCGGTAATCTAGTTTGCTGTCCCTGTCTTTAGTTCTCTGCTGGCTGTCCCGTACCTCTTCGCGTTTTCACGTTGCCTTCCACGTCTGCTTTTATCCAGCTCCCTATCCCTATTTTTTAATTCTTTCCCGCCTGTTGCGTACCCCGTCGCTTTTGAATGTTTCTTTCTCGCTCGTCTTTTCTCCGGTTTGCTCTCCCTATTTTTTGGTTTGGGGCGTTTTTTCTCTTCTCCTTACCCTGTCGCTTTTTAAATTTTATGTCTCCATTTACCTGGTTCCCTTTCCCTTGTTTTTAATTCTTTCCTGTCGTGTTCCATGTTGCTTTTAAAATTTTATTTCTGTGACTCCATTTACCTGGTTCACTGCCTCGTTTTTTTCTTTCCTGCATTTCCCATAGCCCATCGCTTTTTCTTTACTCTTTCGAATCTCCCTCTGCAGAGCTCCCCTTGACAATTTTTAAAATTCCCGGCCTCTCTGTCCCGTTCCTTTCTATTTCTCCCTCCATCCGTCTTACGTGCTCTGATTTTTATTTCTGGCCCGTGTTTGTTGCTTTTTCATTTCTCTTTCTATGACTGCCTCTGTCCGGCTTCCCGTCCATATTTTTTTTTTTTTTTTTTCCTTTTTAAATTCCTTCCGCTTTATTCCCCTGTTGCAGTTTTCTCTCTGTCTCCCTCTATCCAGTTTCCTGCCGGGGAAAAAATCCCCCTCCTCCGTCTCTCTGTCTCCTGCCTGCGGGTGTCTCCTTCTCTCTGTCCCTCTCTGCTCTTCCTGTCACCCTGCTCGGTCCTTTCCATCTCTCAGCCCTGCTCCCTCCCCCTCTTATTTATTGCTCCATCTCCCCATCCTCCTCCTCACTGCCCTCCATTTCTCTCTCTCTGTCTCTCTCCATCCTTGTGCGGCTCCCCGTCCCTCTTTTTTGTTCCCAGCATACCATTTTCTGGCTCCCTGTCCCACGCCTCTTCTCTACCGCCCTCTGTCCTTCCTCCTGCTTGCCTCTTCCCTCTTTTCCTTCTCGCCTGCTGCCTTTGGGCACCGAGCCTTGGAGCCAGCTCACTGCCGGCATTCCTAATGTGCATTAAGGAATAAACTGTTCCTGCCTCCTCTGTGCCCCTGGATGTGTTTGCAGCCCCTGGGTGCAGAGCTTGTGGCTGTGGACAGGTGCTGGGGAGGGGGGGATGTGTTGGGGGGCTTTGGCCAGGGCCCCTGTTGCCAATGGGCTCCAGCTGGGCCTGGAGCTGGGGCAGCCCCAGGTGTGGCCAGTGAGGCTGAGGATGGGGCTGGCCCTGCTGTGTGAAGGGGCTCTAGCTGTAAAGGGGGCTGCCAGGGCACGCCTGCCTGAGGGAGCTGACAAAGGGGAGCTGGCTGAGGAGGAGGGAACCCAAGGGGGCCCTGCAGGCAGGTGCCTCCAGCAAGGAACGGCCAGTCCCTGCAGCCACGAAGGGGCTCGCCGAGCCGTCCCTGACAGAACGCACCACCAGCACGCAGTGCTGGGAGCTCGGTGCTGCTGAGGCAGAGAGAAAAGCGTTGGGGCGGTGAAGGTCTCCTGCCAGTGCCCGGAGCTGTGGTGAGTCACGCGTTCTCTCCTGCGCAGCCCGGTCCATCTCTGCCGCCCTTCCCCAGATCTCTGCCTGACCTCCCTGCCTGTCCCTGCTTCTGTCTCCCTCTCTGCCGGCCCACCTACCTTGTCCAGCTCCCCAAAACTTGTTACTCTTCTGCCAACTCCGCCCTGTACCACTTCACCTATCCAGTTTTTTTTTTTCCCCTCCGTTTTCCTCTCTGGGCTCCTTCTCCCTACTTCTTCGTCGTTTCCTGTGTTCCTTCTACCCCGTTGCATTTTAATTTCTCTTTCTATGTTTCCCTCTCTCCAACACCCTGTCCCTATTTTTTAATTCCTCTCACTCTCCTGTGCCCCATCGCTTTTTAAATGTTCTTTCCATGTTTCCTTCTAGCCATCTCCCTGTTGCTATTTTGTCATTATTTCCTGTGTTTCTTATACCCCGTTGCTTTTAAAATTTTCTTTAACTACAGTTCCTTCTAGCCATCTCCCTGTCCCTGCTTTTTTTAACACTCCTGTGTTGCTTGTCCTCGATCGCTGTTTAGGTTTCCTTTCTACTTTGTCCCCTCTCCATCTCCCTGTCCCTATGTTTTAATTCTTGCCTATCTTTCTCGTACTCAAGTGCTTTTTAAAATTCCTTCTACGTCTCCCTCTGCCTGGCTCCCTTCCTTGATTTTTTTTTTTTTTTATTCTCCCCTATATTTCTCGTACCCGACGGCTCTTTAATTTCTCTTTCAACAATTCCCTTTATCTGGCTCCCTTCCCCTAAATTTTATTTCCTCCCTTTCTTCCGTATACCCTGTCACCTTTTAAATTTTCTTTCAGTGTTTCCTTCCCTTCTCTTCTCATCCCTCTTCCTATTTTTCAGTTCCTTCCTGTTTTTCTTGTAGTCCGACACTTTTAAAAATGTCTTTCTGTCTCCCTCTATCTGACTCGGGTCCCGATTCTTTTTAACTCCTCCCTCTCTGTCCTGTACCCAGTTGCTTTACAAATCTTCTTTCTAGGTCTCCACTTACTTAGTTTCCTGTCCTTCCTTTTTCATTTTTTTTTCCTGTCTATACTGTACTCCGTCAGTTTAAAATTTTGTTTCTATGGCCACTTTTATCCATTGACCGTCTGTATTTTCTAATGCTCTCCCATCTATCCTGGACCCTGTCGCTTCTTCAGTTTTCTTTCTACCTCTGCTTTTACCAAGCTCCCCATCCCTATTTTTGAATTCTTTCCCGCGTAGTGTATCCCCTCGCTTCTTACCTTTACTGCTACGTGTGCCTATTTTTGCCTCTGTTCTCACTTTTTAATTTGTTCTTGTCTTTCCTTAAAGCCACCACATTTCCAATTTTCTTTCTATGTCAAAGTTTATCCACTGTGCTGTCCCTATTTGTTATGTCTTCCTGTCTATCCTGTACCCTGTCGCTTTTAAGACTTTTCTTGCCATGTCTACTTTAACCAATTCACCGTCTGTCTTTTTTATTTGTTTCCTGTCTGCTCTGTACCCCATGGCTTTTGAAGTTTGCTATGTCTCTCTGTATATTTCTCCCTATTCGTATTTTGTAGCTTTTTCTTGTCTTTCCTTAATACCTTTGCTTTTATGATTTTCTGCCTAGGTCTCCCTCTCATCACCCTACCCCAATTTTTGAGTGATTTTTCTTGTCTTTCCTTAATGCCTTTGCTTTTTGAATTTTCTTGCTGTGTCAACTTTTATCCCATTTTCTGTACCCATTTTTAATTTTTGTCCCGCCTGTCCTTTACCTGCTTGCTTTTCAAATTTTCCTTCCGCGTCTACTTTAACCACGTCGCTGTCTTTATTTTTAACATTTTTCCTGCCTGTCTGGAACCCCTTGCTTTTTCACTTTTCATTCTATGTCTACTTTCATTGAACTCCCTATCCACATATTTTCACTTATTCCTGTCTGTTGTGTGCCATGTCACTTTCAACGTTTTATTTCCAGGTGCATCTCTATATTTTTTTTTTTTACCCTAGCCTTATTTTTTAATTTGTTCTTCTCTGTCTTAATGCCATCGCTTATTAAAGTTTCTTTCTATATCAACACTTATTATGTTTGCTGTCCCTATTTTTAAACTGTTTTCCTGTCTCTCCCGTACCCCGTCACTTTTTAGACTTTCTTTCTATGTCTCTCTTTATCTAGTTTTCCGTCCCCATTTTTTGAATTTTTTCCTGTGTTTCCTGTACCACAGCTTCTTACATTTTTGTTTCTGTGTGTGCAGGTTTCGGATGGGATAGAGTTAGTTTTCTTCACGGTAGCCGGTAATGGGCTACGTTTTTGGATTTGTGCTGAAAACAGCATTGATAGCACCGGGAGGTGTCGGTTACTGCTGAGCAGCGCTTGCGCCGCGTCAAGGGCTGCTCTGCTCCTCACCCTGCCCTGCCAGCGAGTGGGCTGGGCGTACATGAGGGGTTGGGAATGGTCGCGGCCGGGACGGCTGACCCAACTGACCAAAGGGATATTCCAGACCGTATGACGTCGTGCTCAGCAATAAAACTGGGTGTGGGGGGGAGGTTGGTGGGTGGGGGGGACCGCTGCTCGGGACGGGCTGGGCATCGGTCGGGTAGTGGTGAGCATGTGTTTGCATTTGCATCGCTTGTTTGGTTTTTTTAAAATTTGTTTTTAATTATTAAACTTGTTTTGTATCAACCCACGAGAGTGTCTCTCTCATGTTTACCTTTCCAATTCTCCCCCCCATCCCAGCTGTATGGTGCTTACTTGCCAGCCAGGGTTAAACCATGACGCCCTTTCTACTTTTATGAAGCTGCCTATTGTTGATTTTTAAGTTTTTTAAATTTTTAAAAATACCTTAAAATACTTTAAATATTTTGAAAACCTGCCGCGTACCTGGTCGCTTTTACAATTTTCTTTCTCTGTCTACTTTCATCCAGTTCACTGTCTTTACTTTGTAATGTATGCCTCTCTTTTCTGTGCCCCGTCGCTTCTAAGGTTCCTTTCTATTTCTCCGTTCACCGTCACTATTTTTTTTCATTTTCCTTGTCTGTCCTGTGCACAATCCCTTGTAAATTTTTCCTTCTACGTCTACTTTTATCAAGCTGCGTATCACTGTTTATTAATTCTTTCCTGGCTATCGTGTGCCCTGACCCTTTTACACTTTCTTTCTGCTTCTACATCTACTTTAACCTATTTGCTGTCTTTAGCATGTCTTTATTTCCTTAATCACCATTGCTTTTTAAATTTTCTGTCTACTTTTATCCCCTTCGCGGTCTTTATTTGCCTACCTTTACTTTTTTTTTTAAAAAAATTCTTTCTTGTCTTTCCTTAACGCCGTCGCTTTTTAAGGGGTTTTTTCTACATCTCTTTTAGTTCGCTGTTCCACTTTTTGTAATACTTCATTTACTTCCCTAATCCCCCTCACTTCTTAAATGTTCTTCCTATGCCTACTTTCATTCCCCTTGCTGGCTGTTTTTCAGTATTGCTTCTCTTTGTTCTGTTCCATCGCTTTTTAGACTTTCTTTCTACGTCTTCGTTTTAGTTCACCGTCGCTTTTTTGAAATTTTTTCCTCATTTCCTTAGTCCCCGTTGCTTTCAAAACTTCCTACTTTTCTCTCGTTTGCCGTCTTTAGTGTTTAATTATTTTTTTCTTGGCTTTCCTTCGTGCCGCCGCTGTTTAGATTTTGCCTCTACGTCTCCGCTTTAGTTCGCCGTCCCCATTTTAAAATTTTTTCCTTAGTTCTTTAATCCCCGCTGCTTTTAAAATGGTCTGTCGTCTTTGATCCCGTTTGCTGTCTTTATTTTGCTGTCTTTATTTTTTAGTTATTTCTTCTCTCTCCTTAGTGCCGTCGCTTTTAAACTTTTCTTACGACCTCTGTTGGAGTTGGCTGTCGCTAGTGAATTTTTTGCCTTTTTTCCCCACTAACTCCCATCGCTTTTTAAACGCAGTTTCTACGCCTACTCTTCTTCCCGTCCATATCTTTATTTTTCATTATTTCTTGTCTGTCTTCAGGGCCATAGCCTTTTAAGTTTTCTTTCTACTTCTCCATTTTAGTTCAGTGTCGCTATGATTTCCTTTTTTCCTTATTTCCGTAATCCCTGGTGCTTTTACAGTTTTCTGTCTAATTTTATCCCGGTTGGTGTCTTTCTTTAATTGCTACTTATCTGTCCTTAGTGCCGGCGCTTTACAAATTTTCTTTCTACGTCGGTTTCAGTTCGCTGTCCCTATTTTTAAATTTTTCTTCCATTCGTTTCCGTAATCGCCATCGCTTGTTAAATTTTCTACTTTCACCCCGTTTGCTGTCTTTATTTTGCTTTCTTTTCCTTTAATTTTTTTTTCTTCTCTCTCGCTAGTGCCCTTGCTTTTTAAGGCTTTTTTCCTACATCTCTCTTAGTCTACTGTCCCTATGTTTTGATTTTGCCCTTTATTTCCCTAATGCCCCTCGCTTTTTTAACGTTAGTTCTATGCTGACTTGTATTCCCTTCGTTATCTTTATTTTTAATTATTTCTTGTCTTTCCTCAGTCCCGTTGCTTTTTAGATTTTCTTTCTACGTCTCCGGTTTAGTTCACCGTCCCTATTTGAACATTTTTTTGTTCTTTCTTCAGTCCCCATTGCTTTTAAGATTTTCTCTCTAAGTTTATCCCATTTACTGTCTTTATTTTTTAATTATTTCTTCTCTTTCCTTAGTGCCTTAGTCGCTTTTTACAATTTCTGTCCGTCTTTGTTTAGTTTGCTGTTGCTACTTTTTTAATGCTTGCCTCTCTTAGTCCCTTGGCTTTGAAAGTTTTGCTTCTATGTATACTTTTATCTCGTTTGGGGTTGTTTTTTTTTTTTTTTTTTACATTTTCTCCTGTTTGTCCTCTAACCAGTAGTTTTTGAAATTTTCTTTCTACCTCTTCCTGTGTCAAGCTTCCTATCCTTATTTTTCAGTAGTTTTCAGTAGGTTGTGTACCCCGTTGCTTTTTCAATTTACTTTGTATGTGTCATTCTCTTTGTCATCCTTTCTTTATTTTTTTAGTTTCTTCTTGTCTTTCCTAATAGACGTGGCTTTTTAGTTTATCTCGATCTAATTCTATCCCATCCAATGTGTTGATTTGTTAATTCTTTCCTGTCTGTCCCGCAGCCTGCGCTTCACTTTATGAATTTTCTTCGTGTGCCTCTGTTTATTTTGATCGCTGTCTCTATTTTGTTATTTTTCTCTCTCTCTTCAACCCTTGGCTTTTAAAATTTTGTTTCTATATGCACCGGTAATCTAGTTTGCTGTCCCTGTCTTTAGTCCTCTGCTGGCTGTCCCGCACCTCTTCGCGTTTTCACGTTGCCTTCCACGTCTGCTTTTATCCAGCTCCCTATCCCTATTTTTTAATTCTTTCCCGCCTGTTGCGTACCCTGTCGCTTTTGAATGTTTCTTTCTCGCTCGTCTTTTCTCCGGTTTGCTCTCCCTATTTTTTGGTTTGGGGCGTTTTTTCTCTTCTCCTTACCCTGTCGCTTTTTAAATTTTATGTCTCCATTTACCTGGTTCCCTTTCCCTTGTTTTTAATTCTTTCCTGTCGTGTTCCATGTTGCTTTTAAAATTTTATTTCTGTGACTCCATTTACCTGGTTCACTGCCTCGTTTTTTTCTTTCCTGCATTTCCCATAGCCCATCGCTTTTTCTGCCTCTGTCCGGCTTCCCGTCCTTTTTTTTTTTTTTTTTTTCCTTTTTAAATTCCTTCCGCTTTATTCCCCTGTTGCAGTTTTCTCTCTGTCTCCCTCTATCCAGTTTCCTGCCGGGGAAAAAGTCCCCCTCCTCCGTCTCTCTGTCTCCTGCCTGCGGGTGTCTCCTTCTCTCTGTCCCTCTCTGCTCTTCCTGTCACCCTGCTCGGTCCTTTCCATCTCTCAGCCCTGCTCCCTCCCCCTCTTATTTATTGCTCCATCTCCCCATCCTCCTCCTCACTGCCCTCCATTTCTCTCTCTCTGTCTCTCTCCATCCTTGTGCGGCTCCCCGTCCCTCTTTTTTGTTCCCAGCATACCATTTTCTGGCTCCCTGTCCCACGCCTCTTCTCTACTGCCCTCTGTCCTTCCTCCTGCTTGCCTCTTCCCTCTTTTCCTTCTCGCCTGCTGCCTTTGGGCACCGAGCCTTGGAGCCAGCTCACTGCCGGCATTCCTAATGTGCATTAAGGAATAAACTGTTCCTGCCTCCTCTGTGCCCCTGGATGTGTTTGCAGCCCCTGGGTGCAGAGCTTGTGGCTGTGGACAGGTGCTGGGGAGGGGGGGATGTGTTGGGGGGCTTTGGCCAGGGCCCCTGTTGCCAATGGGCTCCAGCTGGGCCTGGAGCTGGGGCAGCCCCAGGTGTGGCCAGTGAGGCTGAGGATGGGGCTGGCCCTGCTGTGTGAAGGGGCTCTAGCTGTAAAGGGGGCTGCCAGGGCACGCCTGCCTGAGGGAGCTGACAAAGGGGAGCTGGCTGAGGAGGAGGGAACCCAAGGGGGCCCTGCAGGCAGGTGCCTCCAGCAAGGAACGGCCAGTCCCTGCAGCCACGAAGGGGCTCGCCGAGCCGTCCCTGACAGAACGCACCACCAGCACGCAGTGCTGGGAGCTCGGTGCTGCTGAGGCAGAGAGAAAAGCGTTGGGGCGGTGAAGGTCTCCTGCCAGTGCCCGGAGCTGTGGTGAGTCACGCGTTCTCTCCTGCGCAGCCCGGTCCATCTCTGCCGCCCTTCCCCAGATCTCTGCCTGACCTCCCTGCCTGTCCCTGCTTCTGTCTCCCTCTCTGCCGGCCCACCTACCTTGTCCAGCTCCCCAAAACTTGTTACTCTTCTGCCAACTCTGCCCTGTACCACTTCACCTATCCAGTTTTTTTTTTTCCCCTCCGTTTTCCTCTCTGGGCTCCTTCTCCCTACTTCTTCGTCGTTTCCTGTGTTCCTTCTACCCCGTTGCATTTTAATTTCTCTTTCTATGTTTCCCTCTCTCCAACACCCTGTCCCTATTTTTTAATTCCTCTCACTCTCCTGTGCCCCATCGCTTTTTAAATGTTCTTTCCATGTTTCCTTCTAGCCATCTCCCTGTTGCTATTTTGTCATTATTTCCTGTGTTTCTTATACCCCGTTGCTTTTAAAATTTTCTTTAACTACAGTTCCTTCTAGCCATCTCCCTGTCCCTGCTTTTTTTAACACTCCTGTGTTGCTTGTCCTCGATCGCTGTTTAGGTTTCCTTTCTACTTTGTCCCCTCTCCATCTCCCTGTCCCTATGTTTTAATTCTTGCCTATCTTTCTCGTACTCAAGTGCTTTTTAAAATTCCTTCTACGTCTCCCTCTGCCTGGCTCCCTTCCTTGATTTTTTTTTTTTTTTATTCTCCCCTATATTTCTCGTACCCGACGGCTCTTTAATTTCTCTTTCAACAATTCCCTTTATCTGGCTCCCTTCCCCTAAATTTTATTTCCTCCCTTTCTTCCGTATACCCTGTCACCTTTTAAATTTTCTTTCAGTGTTTCCTTCCTTTCTCTTCTCATCTCTCTTCCTATTTTTCAGTTCCTTCCTGTTTTTCTTGTAGTCCGACACTTTTAAAAATGTCTTTCTGTCTCCCTCTATCTGACTCGGGTCCCGATTCTTTTTAACTCCTCCCTCTCTGTCCTGTACCCAGTTGCTTTACAAATCTTCTTTCTAGGTCTCCACTTACTTAGTTTCCTGTCCTTCCTTTTTCATTTTTTTTTCCTGTCTATACTGTACTCCGTCAGTTTAAAATTTTGTTTCTATGGCCACTTTTATCCATTGACCGTCTGTATTTTCTAATGCTCTCCCATCTATCCTGGACCCTGTCGCTTCTTCAGTTTTCTTTCTACCTCTGCTTTTACCAAGCTCCCCATCCCTATTTTTGAATTCTTTCCCGCGTAGTGTATCCCCTCGCTTCTTACCTTTACTGCTACGTGTGCCTATTTTTGCCTCTGTTCTCACTTTTTAATTTGTTCTTGTCTTTCCTTAAAGCCACCACATTTCCAATTTTCTTTCTATGTCAAAGTTTATCCACTGTGCTGTCCCTATTTGTTATGTCTTCCTGTCTATCCTGTACCCTGTCGCTTTTAAGACTTTTCTTGCCATGTCTACTTTAACCAATTCACCGTCTGTCTTTTTTATTTGTTTCCTGTCTGCTCTGTACCCCATGGCTTTTGAAGTTTGCTATGTCTCTCTGTATATTTCTCCCTATTCGTATTTTGTAGCTTTTTCTTGTCTTTCCTTAATACCTTTGCTTTTATGATTTTCTGCCTAGGTCTCCCTCTCATCACCCTACCCCAATTTTTGAGTGATTTTTCTTGTCTTTCCTTAATGCCTTTGCTTTTTGAATTTTCTTGCTGTGTCAACTTTTATCCCATTTTCTGTACCCATTTTTAATTTTTGTCCCGCCTGTCCTTTACCTGCTTGCTTTTCAAATTTTCCTTCCGCGTCTACTTTAACCACGTCGCTGTCTTTATTTTTAACATTTTTCCTGCCTGTCTGGAACCCCTTGCTTTTTCACTTTTCATTCTATGTCTACTTTCATTGAACTCCCTATCCACATATTTTCACTTATTCCTGTCTGTTGTGTGCCATGTCACTTTCAACGTTTTATTTCCAGGTGCATCTCTATATTTTTTTTTTTACCCTAGCCTTATTTTTTAATTTGTTCTTCTCTGTCTTAATGCCATCGCTTATTAAAGTTTCTTTCTATATCAACACTTATTATGTTTGCTGTCCCTATTTTTAAACTGTTTTCCTGTCTCTCCCATACCCCGTCACTTTTTAGACTTTCTTTCTATGTCTCTCTTTATCTAGTTTTCCGTCCCCATTTTTTGAATTTTTTCCTGTGTTTCCTGTACCACAGCTTCTTACACTTTTGTTTCTGTGTGTGCAGGTTTTGGATGGGATAGAGTTAGTTTTCTTCACGGTAGCCGGTACTGGGCTACGTTTTGGATTTGTGCTGAAAACAACATTGATAGCACCGGGAGGTGTCGGTTACTGCCGAGCAGCGCTTGCGCCACGTCAAGGGCTGCTCTGCTCCTCACCCTGCCCTGCCAGCGAGTGGGCTGGGCGTACACGAGGGGTTGGGAATGGTCGCGGCCGGGACGGCTGACCCAACTGACCAAAGGGATATTCCAGACCGTATGACGTCGTGCTCAGCAATAAAACTGGGTGTGGGGGGGAGGTTGGTGGGTGGGGGGGACCGCTGCTCGGGACGGGCTGGGCATCGGTCGGGTAGTGGTGAGCATGTGTTTGCATTTGCATCGCTTGTTTGGTTTTTTTAAAATTTGTTTTTAATTATTAAACTTGTTTTGTATCAACCCACGAGAGTGTCTCTCTCATGTTTACCTTTCCAATTCTCCCCCCCATCCCAGCTGTATGGTGCTTACTTGCCAGCCAGGGTTAAACCATGACGCCCTTTCTACTTTTATGAAGCTGCCTATTGTTGATTTTTAAGTTTTTTAAATTTTTAAAAATACCTTAAAATACTTTCAATATTTAAATATTTTGAAAACCTGCCGCGTACCTGGTCGCTTTTACAGTTTTCTTTCTCTGTCTACTTTCATCCAGTTCACTGTCTTTATTTTGTAATGTATGCCTCTCTTTTCTGTGCCCCGTCGCTTCTAAGGTTCCTTTCTATTTCTCCGTTCACCGTCACTATTTTTTTTCATTTTCCTTGTCTGTCCTGTGCACAATCCCTTGTAAATTTTTCCTTCTACGTCTACTTTTATCAAGCTGCGTATCACTGTTTATTAATTCTTTCCTGGCTATCGTGTGCCCTGACCCTTTTACACTTTCTTTCTGCTTCTACATCTACTTTAACCTATTTGCTGTCTTTAGCATGTCTTTATTTCCTTAATCACCATTGCTTTTTAAATTTTCTGTCTACTTTTATCCCCTTCGCGGTCTTTATTTGCCTACCTTTACTTTTTTTTTAAAAAAAATTCTTTCTTGTCTTTCCTTAACGCCGTCGCTTTTTAAGGGGTTTTTTTTACATCTCTTTTAGTTCGCTGTTCCACTTTTTGTAATACTTCATTTACTTCCCTAATCCCCCTCACTTCTTAAATGTTCTTCCTATGCCTACTTTCATTCCCCTTGCTGGCTGTTTTTCAGTATTGCTTCTCTTTGTTCTGTTCCATCGCTTTTTAGACTTTCTTTCTACGTCTTCGTTTTAGTTCACCGTCGCTTTTTTGAAATTTTTTCCTCATTTCCTTAGTCCCCGTTGCTTTCAAAACTTCCTACTTTTCTCTCGTTTGCCGTCTTTAGTGTTTAATTATTTTTTCTTGGCTTTCCTTCGTGCCGCCGCTGTTTAGATTTTGCCTCTACGTCTCCGCTTTAGTTCGCCGTCCCCATTTTAAAATTTTTTCCTTAGTTCTTTAATCCCCGCTGCTTTTAAAATGGTCTGTCGTCTTTGATCCCGTTTGCTGTCTTTATTTTGCTGTCTTTATTTTTTAGTTATTTCTTCTCTCTCCTTAGTGCCGTCGCTTTTAAACTTTTCTTACGACCTCTGTTGGAGTTGGCTGTCGCTAGTGAATTTTTTGCCTTTTTTCCCCACTAACTCCCATCGCTTTTTAAACGCAGTTTCTATGCCTACTCTTCTTCCCGTCCATATCTTTATTTTTCATTATTTCTTGTCTGTCTTCAGGGCCATAGCCTTTTAAGTTTTCTTTCTACTTCTCCATTTTAGTTCAGTGTCGCTATGATTTCCTTTTTTCCTTATTTCCGTAATCCCTGGTGCTTTTACAGTTTTCTGTCTAATTTTATCCCGGTTGGTGTCTTTCTTTAATTGCTACTTATCTGTCCTTAGTGCCGGCGCTTTACAAATTTTCTTTCTACGTCGGTTTCAGTTCGCTGTCCCTATTTTTAAATTTTTCTTCCATTCGTTTCCGTAATCGCCATCGCTTGCTAAATTTTCTACTTTCACCCCGTTTGCTGTCTTTATTTTGCTTTCTTTTCCTTTAACTTTTTTTTCTTCTCTCTCGCTAGTGCCCTTGCTTTTTAAGGCTTTTTTCCTACATCTCTCTTAGTTTACTGTCCCTGTATTTTGATTTTGCCCTTTATTTCCCTAATGCCCCTCGCTTTTTTAACGTTAGTTCTATGCTGACTTGTAGTCCCTTCGTTATCTTTATTTTTAATTATTTCTTGTCTTTCCTCAGTCCCGTTGCTTTTTAGATTTTCTTTCTATGTCTCCGGTTTAGTTCACCGTCCCTATTTGAACATTATTTTGTTCTTTCTTCAGTCCCCATTGCTTTTAAGATTTTCTCTCTAAGTTTATCCCGTTTACTGTCTTTATTTTTTAATTATTTCTTCTCTTTCCTTAGTGCCTTAGTCGCTTTTTACAATTTCTGTCCGTCTTTGTTTAATTTGCTGTTGCTGCTTTTTTAATGCTTGCCTCTCTTAGTCCCTTGGCTTTGAAAGTTTTGCTTCTATGTATACTTTTATCTCGTTTGGGGTTGGGTTTTTTTTTTTTTTAACATTTTCTCCTGTTTGTCCTCCACCCAGTAGTTTTTGAAATTTTCTTTCTACCTCTTCCTGTGTCAAGCTTCCTATCCTTATTTTTCAGTAGTTTTCAGTAGGTTGTGTACCCCGTTGCTTTTTCAATTTACTTTGTATGTGTCACTCTCTTTGTCATCCTTTCTTTATTTTTTTAGTTTCTTCTTGTCTTTCCTAAGAGAGGTGGCTTTTTAGTTTTTCTCGTTCTAATTCTATCCCATCCAATGTGTTGATTTGTTAATTCTTTCCTGTCTGTCCCGCAGCCTGCGCTTCACTTTATGAATTTTCTTCGTGTGCCTCTGTTTATTTCGATCGCTGTCTCTATTTTCTTATTTTTTTCTCTCTCTTCAACCCTTGGCTTTTAAAATTTTGTTTCTATATGCACCGGTAATCTAGTTTGCTGTCCCTGTCTTTAGTTCTCTGCTGGCTGTCCCGTACCTCTTCGCGTTTTCACGTTGCCTTCCACGTCTGCTTTTATCCAGCTCCCTATCCCTATTTTTTAATTCTTTCCCGCCTGTTGCGTACCCCGTCGCTTTTGAATGTTTCTTTCTCGCTCGTCTTTTCTCCGGTTTGCTCTCCCTATTTTTTGGTTTGGGGCGTTTTTTCTCTTCTCCTTACCCTGTCGCTTTTTAAATTTTATGTCTCCATTTACCTGGTTCCCTTTCCCTTGTTTTTAATTCTTTCCTGTCGTGTTCCATGTTGCTTTTAAAATTTTATTTCTGTGACTCCATTTACCTGGTTCACTGCCTCGTTTTTTTCTTTCCTGCATTTCCCATAGCCCATCGCTTTTTCTTTACTCTTTCGAATCTCCCTCTGCAGAGCTCCCCTTGACAATTTTTAAAATTCCCGGCCTCTCTGTCCCGTTCCTTTCTATTTCTCCCTCCATCCGTCTTACGTGCTCTGATTTTTATTTCTGGCCCGTGTTTGTTGCTTTTTCATTTCTCTTTCTATGACTGCCTCTGTCCGGCTTCCCGTCCTTTTTTTTTTTTTTTTTTTTCCTTTTTAAATTCCTTCCGCTTTATTCCCCTGTTGCAGTTTTCTCTCTGTCTCCCTCTATCCAGTTTCCTGCCGGGGAAAAAGTCCCCCTCCTCCGTCTCTCTGTCTCCTGCCTGCGGGTGTCTCCTTCTCTCTGTCCCTCTCTGCTCTTCCTGTCACCCTGCTCGGTCCTTTCCATCTCTCAGCCCTGCTCCCTCCCCCTCTTATTTATTGCTCCATCTCCCCATCCTCCTCCTCACTGCCCTCCATTTCTCTCTCTCTGTCTCTCTCCATCCTTGTGCGGCTCCCCGTCCCTCTTTTTTGTTCCCAGCATACCATTTTCTGGCTCCCTGTCCCACGCCTCTTCTCTACTGCCCTCTGTCCTTCCTCCTGCTTGCCTCTTCCCTCTTTTCCTTCTCGCCTGCTGCCTTTGGGCACCGAGCCTTGGAGCCAGCTCACTGCCGGCATTCCTAATGTGCATTAAGGAATAAACTGTTCCTGCCTCCTCTGTGCCCCTGGATGTGTTTGCAGCCCCTGGGTGCAGAGCTTGTGGCTGTGGACAGGTGCTGGGGAGGGGGGGATGTGTTGGGGGGCTTTGGCCAGGGCCCCTGTTGCCAATGGGCTCCAGCTGGGCCTGGAGCTGGGGCAGCCCCAGGTGTGGCCAGTGAGGCTGAGGATGGGGCTGGCCCTGCTGTGTGAAGGGGCTCTAGCTGTAAAGGGGGCTGCCAGGGCACGCCTGCCTGAGGGAGCTGACAAAGGGGAGCTGGCTGAGGAGGAGGGAACCCAAGGGGGCCCTGCAGGCAGGTGCCTCCAGCAAGGAACGGCCAGTCCCTGCAGCCACGAAGGGGCTCGCCGAGCCGTCCCTGACAGAACGCACCACCAGCACGCAGTGCTGGGAGCTCGGTGCTGCTGAGGCAGAGAGAAAAGCGTTGGGGCGGTGAAGGTCTCCTGCCAGTGCCCGGAGCTGTGGTGAGTCACGCGTTCTCTCCTGCGCAGCCCGGTCCATCTCTGCCGCCCTTCCCCAGATCTCTGCCTGACCTCCCTGCCTGTCCCTGCTTCTGTCTCCCTCTCTGCCGGCCCACCTACCTTGTCCAGCTCCCCAAAACTTGTTACTCTTCTGCCAACTCTGCCCTGTACCACTTCACCTATCCAGTTTTTTTTTTTCCCCTCCGTTTTCCTCTCTGGGCTCCTTCTCCCTACTTCTTCGTCGTTTCCTGTGTTCCTTCTACCCCGTTGCATTTTAATTTCTCTTTCTATGTTTCCCTCTCTCCAACACCCTGTCCCTATTTTTTAATTCCTCTCACTCTCCTGTGCCCCATCGCTTTTTAAATGTTCTTTCCATGTTTCCTTCTAGCCATCTCCCTGTTGCTATTTTGTCATTATTTCCTGTGTTTCTTATACCCCGTTGCTTTTAAAATTTTCTTTAACTACAGTTCCTTCTAGCCATCTCCCTGTCCCTGCTTTTTTTAACACTCCTGTGTTGCTTGTCCTCGATCGCTGTTTAGGTTTCCTTTCTACTTTGTCCCCTCTCCATCTCCCTGTCCCTATGTTTTAATTCTTGCCTATCTTTCTCGTACTCAAGTGCTTTTTAAAATTCCTTCTACGTCTCCCTCTGCCTGGCTCCCTTCCTTGATTTTTTTTTTTTTTTTATTCTCCCCTATATTTCTCGTACCCGACGGCTCTTTAATTTCTCTTTCAACAATTCCCTTTATCTGGCTCCCTTCCCCTAAATTTTATTTCCTCCCTTTCTTCCGTATACGCTGTCACCTTTTAAATTTTCTTTCAGTGTTTCCTTCCTTTCTCTTCTCATCTCTCTTCCTATTTTTCAGTTCCTTCCTGTTTTTCTTGTAGTCCGACACTTTTAAAAATGTCTTTCTGTCTCCCTCTATCTGACTCGGGTCCCGATTCTTTTTAACTCCTCCCTCTCTGTCCTGTACCCAGTTGCTTTACAAATCTTCTTTCTAGGTCTCCACTTACTTAGTTTCCTGTCCTTCCTTTTTCATTTTTTTTTCCTGTCTATACTGTACTCCGTCAGTTTAAAATTTTGTTTCTATGGCCACTTTTATCCATTGACCGTCTGTATTTTCTAATGCTCTCCCATCTATCCTGGACCCTGTCGCTTCTTCAGTTTTCTTTCTACCTCTGCTTTTACCAAGCTCCCCATCCCTATTTTTGAATTCTTTCCCGCGTAGTGTATCCCCTCGCTTCTTACCTTTACTGCTACGTGTGCCTATTTTTGCCTCTGTTCTCACTTTTTAATTTGTTCTTGTCTTTCCTTAAAGCCACCACATTTCCAATTTTCTTTCTATGTCAAAGTTTATCCACTGTGCTGTCCCTATTTGTTATGTCTTCCTGTCTATCCTGTACCCTGTCGCTTTTAAGACTTTTCTTGCCATGTCTACTTTAACCAATTCACCGTCTGTCTTTTTTATTTGTTTCCTGTCTGCTCTGTACCCCATGGCTTTTGAAGTTTGCTATGTCTCTCTGTATATTTCTCCCTATTCGTATTTTGTAGCTTTTTCTTGTCTTTCCTTAATACCTTTGCTTTTATGATTTTCTGCCTAGGTCTCCCTCTCATCACCCTACCCCAATTTTTGAGTGATTTTTCTTGTCTTTCCTTAATGCCTTTGCTTTTTGAATTTTCTTGCTGTGTCAACTTTTATCCCATTTTCTGTACCCATTTTTAATTTTTGTCCCGCCTGTCCTTTACCTGCTTGCTTTTCAAATTTTCCTTCCGCGTCTACTTTAACCACGTCGCTGTCTTTATTTTTAACATTTTTCCTGCCTGTCTGGAACCCCTTGCTTTTTCACTTTTCATTCTATGTCTACTTTCATTGAACTCCCTATCCACATATTTTCACTTATTCCTGTCTGTTGTGTGCCATGTCACTTTCAACGTTTTATTTCCAGGTGCATCTCTATATTTTTTTTTTTTACCCTAGCCTTATTTTTTAATTTGTTCTTCTCTGTCTTAATGCCATCGCTTATTAAAGTTTCTTTCTATATCAACACTTATTATGTTTGCTGTCCCTATTTTTAAACTGTTTTCCTGTCTCTCCCGTACCCCGTCACTTTTTAGACTTTCTTTCTATGTCTCTCTTTATCTAGTTTTCCGTCCCCATTTTTTGAATTTTTTCCTGTGTTTCCTGTACCCCAGCTTCTTACATTTTTGTTTCTGTGTGTGCAGGTTTCGGATGGGATAGAGTTAGTTTTCTTCACGGTAGCCGGTAATGGGCTACGTTTTTGGATTTGTGCTGAAAACAGCATTGATAGCACCGGGAGGTGTCGGTTACTGCTGAGCAGCGCTTGCGCCACGTCAAGGGCTGCTCTGCTCCTCACCCTGCCCTGCCAGCGAGTGGGCTGGGCGTACATGAGGGGTTGGGAATGGTCGCGGCCGGGACGGCTGACCCAACTGACCAAAGGGATATTCCAGACCGTATGACGTCGTGCTCAGCAATAAAACTGGGTGGGGGGGGGAGGTTGGTGGGTGGGGGGGACCGCTGCTCGGGACGGGCTGGGCATCGGTCGGGTAGTGGTGAGCATGTGTTTGCATTTGCATCGCTTGTTTGGTTTTTTTAAAATTTGTTTTTAATTATTAAACTTGTTTTGTATCAACCCACGAGAGTGTCTCTCTCATGTTTACCTTTCCAATTCTCCCCCCCATCCCAGCTGTATGGTGCTTACTTGCCAGCCAGGGTTAAACCATGACGCCCTTTCTACTTTTATGAAGCTGCCTATTGTTGATTTTTAAGTTTTTTAAATTTTTAAAAATACCTTAAAATACTTTAAATATTTTGAAAACCTGCCGCGTACCTGGTCGCTTTTACAATTTTCTTTCTCTGTCTACTTTCATCCAGTTCACTGTCTTTACTTTGTAATGTATGCCTCTCTTTTCTGTGCCCCGTCGCTTCTAAGGTTCCTTTCTATTTCTCCGTTCACCGTCACTATTTTTTTTCATTTTCCTTGTCTGTCCTGTGCACAATCCCTTGTAAATTTTTCCTTCTACGTCTACTTTTATCAAGCTGCGTATCACTGTTTATTAATTCTTTCCTGGCTATCGTGTGCCCTGACCCTTTTACACTTTCTTTCTGCTTCTACATCTACTTTAACCTATTTGCTGTCTTTAGCATGTCTTTATTTCCTTAATCACCATTGCTTTTTAAATTTTCTGTCTACTTTTATCCCCTTCGCGGTCTTTATTTGCCTACCTTTACTTTTTTTTTTAAAAAAATTCTTTCTTGTCTTTCCTTAACGCCGTCGCTTTTTAAGGGGTTTTTTCTACATCTCTTTTAGTTCGCTGTTCCACTTTTTGTAATACTTCATTTACTTCCCTAATCCCCCTCACTTCTTAAATGTTCTTCCTATGCCTACTTTCATTCCCCTTGCTGGCTGTTTTTCAGTATTGCTTCTCTTTGTTCTGTTCCATCGCTTTTTAGACTTTCTTTCTACGTCTTCGTTTTAGTTCACCGTCGCTTTTTTGAAATTTTTTCCTCATTTCCTTAGTCCCCGTTGCTTTCAAAACTTCCTACTTTTCTCTCGTTTGCCGTCTTTAGTGTTTAATTATTTTTTTCTTGGCTTTCCTTCGTGCCGCCGCTGTTTAGATTTTGCCTCTACGTCTCCGCTTTAGTTCGCCGTCCCCATTTTAAAATTTTTTCCTTAGTTCTTTAATCCCCGCTGCTTTTAAAATGGTCTGTCGTCTTTGATCCCGTTTGCTGTCTTTATTTTGCTGTCTTTATTTTTTAGTTATTTCTTCTCTCTCCTTAGTGCCGTCGCTTTTAAACTTTTCTTACGACCTCTGTTGGAGTTGGCTGTCGCTAGTGAATTTTTTGCCTTTTTTCCCCACTAACTCCCATCGCTTTTTAAATGCAGTTTCTATGCCTACTCTTCTTCCCGTCCATATCTTTATTTTTCATTATTTCTTGTCTGTCTTCAGGGCCATAGCCTTTTAAGTTTTCTTTCTACTTCTCCATTTTAGTTCAGTGTCGCTATGATTTCCTTTTTTCCTTATTTCCGTAATCCCTGGTGCTTTTACAGTTTTCTGTCTAATTTTATCCCGGTTGGTGTCTTTCTTTAATTGCTACTTATCTGTCCTTAGTGCCGGCGCTTTACAAATTTTCTTTCTACGTCGGTTTCAGTTCGCTGTCCCTATTTTTAAATTTTTCTTCCATTCGTTTCCGTAATCGCCATCGCTTGCTAAATTTTCTACTTTCACCCCGTTTGCTGTCTTTATTTTGCTTTCTTTTCCTTTAACTTTTTTTTCTTCTCTCTCGCTAGTGCCCTTGCTTTTTAAGGCTTTTTTCCTACATCTCTCTTAGTTTACTGTCCCTGTATTTTGATTTTGCCCTTTATTTCCCTAATGCCCCTCGCTTTTTTAACGTTAGTTCTATGCTGACTTGTATTCCCTTCGTTATCTTTATTTTTAATTATTTCTTGTCTTTCCTCAGTCCCGTTGCTTTTTAGATTTTCTTTCTATGTCTCCGGTTTAGTTCACCGTCCCTATTTGAACATTTTTTTGTTCTTTCTTCAGTCCCCATTGCTTTTAAGATTTTCTCTCTAAGTTTATCCCGTTTACTGTCTTTATTTTTTAATTATTTCTTCTCTTTCCTTAGTGCCTTAGTCGCTTTTTACAATTTCTGTCCGTCTTTGTTTAATTTGCTGTTGCTGCTTTTTTAATGCTTGCCTCTCTTAGTCCCTTGGCTTTGAAAGTTTTGCTTCTATGTATACTTTTATCTCGTTTGGGGTTGGGTTTTTTTTTTTTTTAACATTTTCTCCTGTTTGTCCTCCACCCAGTAGTTTTTGAAATTTTCTTTCTACCTCTTCCTGTGTCAAGCTTCCTATCCTTATTTTTCAGTAGTTTTCAGTAGGTTGTGTACCCCGTTGCTTTTTCAATTTACTTTGTATGTGTCACTCTCTTTGTCATCCTTTCTTTATTTTTTTAGTTTCTTCTTGTCTTTCCTAATAGAGGTGGCTTTTTAGTTTTTCTCGTTCTAATTCTATCCCATCCAATGTGTTGATTTGTTAATTCTTTCCTGTCTGTCCCGCAGCCTGCGCTTCACTTTATGAATTTTCTTCGTGTGCCTCTGTTTATTTCGATCGCTGTCTCTATTTTCTTATTTTTTTCTCTCTCTTCAACCCTTGGCTTTTAAAATTTTGTTTCTATATGCACCGGTAATCTAGTTTGCTGTCCCTGTCTTTAGTTCTCTGCTGGCTGTCCCGTACCTCTTCGCGTTTTCACGTTGCCTTCCACGTCTGCTTTTATCCAGCTCCCTATCCCTATTTTTTAATTCTTTCCCGCCTGTTGCGTACCCCGTCGCTTTTGAATGTTTCTTTCTCGCTCGTCTTTTCTCCGGTTTGCTCTCCCTATTTTTTGGTTTGGGGCGTTTTTTCTCTTCTCCTTACCCTGTCGCTTTTTAAATTTTATGTCTCCATTTACCTGGTTCCCTTTCCCTTGTTTTTAATTCTTTCCTGTCGTGTTCCATGTTGCTTTTAAAATTTTATTTCTGTGACTCCATTTACCTGGTTCACTGCCTCGTTTTTTTCTTTCCTGCATTTCCCATAGCCCATCGCTTTTTCTTTACTCTTTCGAATCTCCCTCTGCAGAGCTCCCCTTGACAATTTTTAAAATTCCCGGCCTCTCTGTCCCGTTCCTTTCTATTTCTCCCTCCATCCGTCTTACGTGCTCTGATTTTTATTTCTGGCCCGTGTTTGTTGCTTTTTCATTTCTCTTTCTATGACTGCCTCTGTCCGGCTTCCCGTCCTTTTTTTTTTTTTTTTTTTTCCTTTTTAAATTCCTTCCGCTTTATTCCCCTGTTGCAGTTTTCTCTCTGTCTCCCTCTATCCAGTTTCCTGCCGGGGAAAAAGTCCCCCTCCTCCGTCTCTCTGTCTCCTGCCTGCGGGTGTCTCCTTCTCTCTGTCCCTCTCTGCTCTTCCTGTCACCCTGCTCGGTCCTTTCCATCTCTCAGCCCTGCTCCCTCCCCCTCTTATTTATTGCTCCATCTCCCCATCCTCCTCCTCACTGCCCTCCATTTCTCTCTCTCTGTCTCTCTCCATCCTTGTGCGGCTCCCCGTCCCTCTTTTTTGTTCCCAGCATACCATTTTCTGGCTCCCTGTCCCACGCCTCTTCTCTACTGCCCTCTGTCCTTCCTCCTGCTTGCCTCTTCCCTCTTTTCCTTCTCGCCTGCTGCCTTTGGGCACCGAGCCTTGGAGCCAGCTCACTGCCGGCATTCCTAATGTGCATTAAGGAATAAACTGTTCCTGCCTCCTCTGTGCCCCTGGATGTGTTTGCAGCCCCTGGGTGCAGAGCTTGTGGCTGTGGACAGGTGCTGGGGAGGGGGGGATGTGTTGGGGGGCTTTGGCCAGGGCCCCTGTTGCCAATGGGCTCCAGCTGGGCCTGGAGCTGGGGCAGCCCCAGGTGTGGCCAGTGAGGCTGAGGATGGGGCTGGCCCTGCTGTGTGAAGGGGCTCTAGCTGTAAAGGGGGCTGCCAGGGCACGCCTGCCTGAGGGAGCTGACAAAGGGGAGCTGGCTGAGGAGGAGGGAACCCAAGGGGGCCCTGCAGGCAGGTGCCTCCAGCGAGGAACGGCCAGTCCCTGCAGCCACGAAGGGGCTCGCCGAGCCGTCCCTGACAGAACGCACCACCAGCACGCAGTGCTGGGAGCTCGGTGCTGCTGAGGCAGAGAGAAAAGCGTTGGGGCGGTGAAGGTCTCCTGCCAGTGCCCGGAGCTGTGGTGAGTCACGCGTTCTCTCCTGCGCAGCCCGGTCCATCTCTGCCGCCCTTCCCCAGATCTCTGCCTGACCTCCCTGCCTGTCCCTGCTTCTGTCTCCCTCTCTGCCGGCCCACCTACCTTGTCCAGCTCCCCAAAACTTGTTACTCTTCTGCCAACTCTGCCCTGTACCACTTCACCTATCCAGTTTTTTTTTTTCCCCTCCGTTTTCCTCTCTGGGCTCCTTCTCCCTACTTCTTCGTCGTTTCCTGTGTTCCTTCTACCCCGTTGCATTTTAATTTCTCTTTCTATGTTTCCCTCTCTCCAACACCCTGTCCCTATTTTTTAATTCCTCTCACTCTCCTGTGCCCCATCGCTTTTTAAATGTTCTTTCCATGTTTCCTTCTAGCCATCTCCCTGTTGCTATTTTGTCATTATTTCCTGTGTTTCTTATACCCCGTTGCTTTTAAAATTTTCTTTAACTACAGTTCCTTCTAGCCATCTCCCTGTCCCTGCTTTTTTTAACACTCCTGTGTTGCTTGTCCTCGATCGCTGTTTAGGTTTCCTTTCTACTTTGTCCCCTCTCCATCTCCCTGTCCCTATGTTTTAATTCTTGCCTATCTTTCTCGTACTCAAGTGCTTTTTAAAATTCCTTCTACGTCTCCCTCTGCCTGGCTCCCTTCCTTGATTTTTTTTTTTTTTTATTCTCCCCTATATTTCTCGTACCCGACGGCTCTTTAATTTCTCTTTCAACAATTCCCTTTATCTGGCTCCCTTCCCCTAAATTTTATTTCCTCCCTTTCTTCCGTATACGCTGTCACCTTTTAAATTTTCTTTCAGTGTTTCCTTCCTTTCTCTTCTCATCTCTCTTCCTATTTTTCAGTTCCTTCCTGTTTTTCTTGTAGTCCGACACTTTTAAAAATGTCTTTCTGTCTCCCTCTATCTGACTCGGGTCCCGATTCTTTTTAACTCCTCCCTCTCTGTCCTGTACCCAGTTGCTTTACAAATCTTCTTTCTAGGTCTCCACTTACTTAGTTTCCTGTCCTTCCTTTTTCATTTTTTTTTCCTGTCTATACTGTACTCCGTCAGTTTAAAATTTTGTTTCTATGGCCACTTTTATCCATTGACCGTCTGTATTTTCTAATGCTCTCCCATCTATCCTGGACCCTGTCGCTTCTTCAGTTTTCTTTCTACCTCTGCTTTTACCAAGCTCCCCATCCCTATTTTTGAATTCTTTCCCGCGTAGTGTATCCCCTCGCTTCTTACCTTTACTGCTACGTGTGCCTATTTTTGCCTCTGTTCTCACTTTTTAATTTGTTCTTGTCTTTCCTTAAAGCCACCACATTTCCCATTTTCTTTCTATGTCAAAGTTTATCCACTGTGCTGTCCCTATTTGTTATGTCTTCCTGTCTATCCTGTACCCTGTCGCTTTTAAGACTTTTCTTGCCATGTCTACTTTAACCAATTCACCGTCTGTCTTTTTTATTTGTTTCCTGTCTGCTCTGTACCCCATGGCTTTTGAAGTTTGCTATGTCTCTCTGTATATTTCTCCCTATTCGTATTTTGTAGCTTTTTCTTGTCTTTCCTTAATACCTTTGCTTTTATGATTTTCTGCCTAGGTCTCCCTCTCATCACCCTACCCCAATTTTTGAGTGATTTTTCTTGTCTTTCCTTAATGCCTTTGCTTTTTGAATTTTCTTGCTGTGTCAACTTTTATCCCATTTTCTGTACCCATTTTTAATTTTTGTCCCGCCTGTCCTTTACCTGCTTGCTTTTCAAATTTTCCTTCCGCGTCTACTTTAACCACGTCGCTGTCTTTATTTTTAACATTTTTCCTGCCTGTCTGGAACCCCTTGCTTTTTCACTTTTCATTCTATGTCTACTTTCATTGAACTCCCTATCCACATATTTTCACTTATTCCTGTCTGTTGTGTGCCATGTCACTTTCAACGTTTTATTTCCAGGTGCATCTCTATATTTTTTTTTTTTACCCTAGCCTTATTTTTTAATTTGTTCTTCTCTGTCTTAATGCCATCGCTTATTAAAGTTTCTTTCTATATCAACACTTATTATGTTTGCTGTCCCTATTTTTAAACTGTTTTCCTGTCTCTCCCGTACCCCGTCACTTTTTAGACTTTCTTTCTATGTCTCTCTTTATCTAGTTTTCCGTCCCCATTTTTTGAATTTTTTCCTGTGTTTCCTGTACCACAGCTTCTTACATTTTTGTTTCTGTGTGTGCAGGTTTCGGATGGGATAGAGTTAGTTTTCTTCACGGTAGCCGGTAATGGGCTACGTTTTTGGATTTGTGCTGAAAACAGCATTGATAGCACCGGGAGGTGTCGGTTACTGCTGAGCAGCGCTTGCGCCGCGTCAAGGGCTGCTCTGCTCCTCACCCTGCCCTGCCAGCGAGTGGGCTGGGCGTACATGAGGGGTTGGGAATGGTCGCGGCCGGGACGGCTGACCCAACTGACCAAAGGGATATTCCAGACCGTATGACGTCGTGCTCGGCAATAAAACTGGGTGGGGGGGGGAGGTTGGTGGGTGGGGGGGACCGCTGCTCGGGACGGGCTGGGCATCGGTCGGGTAGTGGTGAGCATGTGTTTGCATTTGCATCGCTTGTTTGGTTTTTTTAAAATTTGTTTTTAATTATTAAACTTGTTTTGTATCAACCCACGAGAGTGTCTCTCTCATGTTTACCTTTCCAATTCTCCCCCCCATCCCAGCTGTATGGTGCTTACTTGCCAGCCAGGGTTAAACCATGACGCCCTTTCTACTTTTATGAAGCTGCCTATTGTTGATTTTTAAGTTTTTTAAATTTTTAAAAATACCTTAAAATACTTTAAATATTTTGAAAACCTGCCGCGTACCTGGTCGCTTTTACAATTTTCTTTCTCTGTCTACTTTCATCCAGTTCACTGTCTTTACTTTGTAATGTATGCCTCTCTTTTCTGTGCCCCGTCGCTTCTAAGGTTCCTTTCTATTTCTCCGTTCACCGTCACTATTTTTTTTCATTTTCCTTGTCTGTCCTGTGCACAATCCCTTGTAAATTTTTCCTTCTACGTCTACTTTTATCAAGCTGCGTATCACTGTTTATTAATTCTTTCCTGGCTATCGTGTGCCCTGACCCTTTTACACTTTCTTTCTGCTTCTACATCTACTTTAACCTATTTGCTGTCTTTAGCATGTCTTTATTTCCTTAATCACCATTGCTTTTTAAATTTTCTGTCTACTTTTATCCCCTTCGCGGTCTTTATTTGCCTACCTTTACTTTTTTTTTTAAAAAAATTCTTTCTTGTCTTTCCTTAACGCCGTCGCTTTTTAAGGGGTTTTTTCTACATCTCTTTTAGTTCGCTGTTCCACTTTTTGTAATACTTCATTTACTTCCCTAATCCCCCTCACTTCTTAAATGTTCTTCCTATGCCTACTTTCATTCCCCTTGCTGGCTGTTTTTCAGTATTGCTTCTCTTTGTTCTGTTCCATCGCTTTTTAGACTTTCTTTCTACGTCTTCGTTTTAGTTCACCGTCGCTTTTTTGAAATTTTTTCCTCATTTCCTTAGTCCCCGTTGCTTTCAAAACTTCCTACTTTTCTCTCGTTTGCCGTCTTTAGTGTTTAATTATTTTTTTCTTGGCTTTCCTTCGTGCCGCCGCTGTTTAGATTTTGCCTCTACGTCTCCGCTTTAGTTCGCCGTCCCCATTTTAAAATTTTTTCCTTAGTTCTTTAATCCCCGCTGCTTTTAAAATGGTCTGTCGTCTTTGATCCCGTTTGCTGTCTTTATTTTGCTGTCTTTATTTTTTAGTTATTTCTTCTCTCTCCTTAGTGCCGTCGCTTTTAAACTTTTCTTACGACCTCTGTTGGAGTTGGCTGTCGCTAGTGAATTTTTTGCCTTTTTTCCCCACTAACTCCCATCGCTTTTTAAACGCAGTTTCTACGCCTACTCTTCTTCCCGTCCATATCTTTATTTTTCATTATTTCTTGTCTGTCTTCAGGGCCATAGCCTTTTAAGTTTTCTTTCTACTTCTCCATTTTAGTTCAGTGTCGCTATGATTTCCTTTTTTCCTTATTTCCGTAATCCCTGGTGCTTTTACAGTTTTCTGTCTAATTTTATCCCGGTTGGTGTCTTTCTTTAATTGCTACTTATCTGTCCTTAGTGCCGGCGCTTTACAAATTTTCTTTCTACGTCGGTTTCAGTTCGCTGTCCCTATTTTTAAATTTTTCTTCCATTCGTTTCCGTAATCGCCATCGCTTGTTAAATTTTCTACTTTCACCCCGTTTGCTGTCTTTATTTTGCTTTCTTTTCCTTTAATTTTTTTTTCTTCTCTCTCGCTAGTGCCCTTGCTTTTTAAGGCTTTTTTCCTACATCTCTCTTAGTCTACTGTCCCTATGTTTTGATTTTGCCCTTTATTTCCCTAATGCCCCTCGCTTTTTTAACGTTAGTTCTATGCTGACTTGTATTCCCTTTGTTATCTTTATTTTTAATTATTTCTTGTCTTTCCTCAGTCCCGTTGCTTTTTAGATTTTCTTTCTACGTCTCCGGTTTAGTTCACCGTCCCTATTTGAACATTTTTTTGTTCTTTCTTCAGTCCCCATTGCTTTTAAGATTTTCTCTCTAAGTTTATCCCATTTACTGTCTTTATTTTTTAATTATTTCTTCTCTTTCCTTAGTGCCTTAGTCGCTTTTTACAATTTCTGTCCGTCTTTGTTTAGTTTGCTGTTGCTACTTTTTTAATGCTTGCCTCTCTTAGTCCCTTGGCTTTGAAAGTTTTGCTTCTATGTATACTTTTATCTCGTTTGGGGTTGTTTTTTTTTTTTTTTTTTTACATTTTCTCCTGTTTGTCCTCTAACCAGTAGTTTTTGAAATTTTCTTTCTACCTCTTCCTGTGTCAAGCTTCCTATCCTTATTTTTCAGTAGTTTTCAGTAGGTTGTGTACCCCGTTGCTTTTTCAATTTACTTTGTATGTGTCATTCTCTTTGTCATCCTTTCTTTATTTTTTTAGTTTCTTCTTGTCTTTCCTAATAGAGGTGGCTTTTTAGTTTTTCTCGATCTAATTCTATCCCATCCAATGTGTTGATTTGTTAATTCTTTCCTGTCTGTCCCGCAGCCTGCGCTTCACTTTATGAATTTTCTTCGTGTGCCTCTGTTTATTTTGATCGCTGTCTCTATTTTGTTATTTTTCTCTCTCTCTTCAACCCTTGGCTTTTAAAATTTTGTTTCTATATGCACCGGTAATCTAGTTTGCTGTCCCTGTCTTTAGTCCTCTGCTGGCTGTCCCGCACCTCTTCGCGTTTTCACGTTGCCTTCCACGTCTGCTTTTATCCAGCTCCCTATCCCTATTTTTTAATTCTTTCCCGCCTGTTGCGTACCCCGTCGCTTTTGAATGTTTCTTTCTCGCTCGTCTTTTCTCCGGTTTGCTCTCCCTATTTTTTGGTCTGGGGCGTTTTTTCTCTTCTCCTTACCCTGTCGCTTTTTAAATTTTATGTCTCCATTTACCTGGTTCCCTTTCCCTTGTTTTTAATTCTTTCCTGTCGTGTTCCATGTTGCTTTTAAAATTTTATTTCTGTGACTCCATTTACCTGGTTCACTGCCTCGTTTTTTTCTTTCCTGCATTTCCCATAGCCCATCGCTTTTTCTTTACTCTTTCGAATCTCCCTCTGCAGAGCTCCCCTTGACAATTTTTAAAATTCCCGGCCTCTCTGTCCCGTTCCTTTCTATTTCTCCCTCCATCCGTCTTACGTGCTCTGATTTTTATTTCTGGCCCGTGTTTGTTGCTTTTTCATTTCTCTTTCTATGACTGCCTCTGTCCGGCTTCCCGTCCTTTTTTTTTTTTTTTTTTTTCCTTTTTAAATTCCTTCCGCTTTATTCCCCTGTTGCAGTTTTCTCTCTGTCTCCCTCTATCCAGTTTCCTGCCGGGGAAAAAGTCCCCCTCCTCCGTCTCTCTGTCTCCTGCCTGCGGGTGTCTCCTTCTCTCTGTCCCTCTCTGCTCTTCCTGTCACCCTGCTCGGTCCTTTCCATCTCTCAGCCCTGCTCCCTCCCCCTCTTATTTATTGCTCCATCTCCCCATCCTCCTCCTCACTGCCCTCCATTTCTCTCTCTCTGTCTCTCTCCATCCTTGTGCGGCTCCCCGTCCCTCTTTTTTGTTCCCAGCATACCATTTTCTGGCTCCCTGTCCCACGCCTCTTCTCTACTGCCCTCTGTCCTTCCTCCTGCTTGCCTCTTCCCTCTTTTCCTTCTCGCCTGCTGCCTTTGGGCACCGAGCCTTGGAGCCAGCTCACTGCCGGCATTCCTAATGTGCATTAAGGAATAAACTGTTCCTGCCTCCTCTGTGCCCCTGGATGTGTTTGCAGCCCCTGGGTGCAGAGCTTGTGGCTGTGGACAGGTGCTGGGGAGGGGGGGATGTGTTGGGGGGCTTTGGCCAGGGCCCCTGTTGCCAATGGGCTCCAGCTGGGCCTGGAGCTGGGGCAGCCCCAGGTGTGGCCAGTGAGGCTGAGGATGGGGCTGGCCCTGCTGTGTGAAGGGGCTCTAGCTGTAAAGGGGGCTGCCAGGGCACGCCTGCCTGAGGGAGCTGACAAAGGGGAGCTGGCTGAGGAGGAGGGAACCCAAGGGGGCCCTGCAGGCAGGTGCCTCCAGCAAGGAACGGCCAGTCCCTGCAGCCACGAAGGGGCTCGCCGAGCCGTCCCTGACAGAACGCACCACCAGCACGCAGTGCTGGGAGCTCGGTGCTGCTGAGGCAGAGAGAAAAGCGTTGGGGCGGTGAAGGTCTCCTGCCAGTGCCCGGAGCTGTGGTGAGTCACGCGTTCTCTCCTGCGCAGCCCGGTCCATCTCTGCCGCCCTTCCCCAGATCTCTGCCTGACCTCCCTGCCTGTCCCTGCTTCTGTCTCCCTCTCTGCCGGCCCACCTACCTTGTCCAGCTCCCCAAAACTTGTTACTCTTCTGCCAACTCTGCCCTGTACCACTTCACCTATCCAGTTTTTTTTTTTCCCCTCCGTTTTCCTCTCTGGGCTCCTTCTCCCTACTTCTTCGTCGTTTCCTGTGTTCCTTCTACCCCGTTGCATTTTAATTTCTCTTTCTATGTTTCCCTCTCTCCAACACCCTGTCCCTATTTTTTAATTCCTCTCACTCTCCTGTGCCCCATCGCTTTTTAAATGTTCTTTCCATGTTTCCTTCTAGCCATCTCCCTGTTGCTATTTTGTCATTATTTCCTGTGTTTCTTATACCCCGTTGCTTTTAAAATTTTCTTTAACTACAGTTCCTTCTAGCCATCTCCCTGTCCCTGCTTTTTTTAACACTCCTGTGTTGCTTGTCCTCGATCGCTGTTTAGGTTTCCTTTCTACTTTGTCCCCTCTCCATCTCCCTGTCCCTATGTTTTAATTCTTGCCTATCTTTCTCGTACTCAAGTGCTTTTTAAAATTCCTTCTACGTCTCCCTCTGCCTGGCTCCCTTCCTTGATTTTTTTTTTTTTTTATTCTCCCCTATATTTCTCGTACCCGACGGCTCTTTAATTTCTCTTTCAACAATTCCCTTTATCTGGCTCCCTTCCCCTAAATTTTATTTCCTCCCTTTCTTCCGTATACGCTGTCACCTTTTAAATTTTCTTTCAGTGTTTCCTTCCTTTCTCTTCTCATCTCTCTTCCTATTTTTCAGTTCCTTCCTGTTTTTCTTGTAGTCCGACACTTTTAAAAATGTCTTTCTGTCTCCCTCTATCTGACTCGGGTCCCGATTCTTTTTAACTCCTCCCTCTCTGTCCTGTACCCAGTTGCTTTACAAATCTTCTTTCTAGGTCTCCACTTACTTAGTTTCCTGTCCTTCCTTTTTCATTTTTTTTTCCTGTCTATACTGTACTCCGTCAGTTTAAAATTTTGTTTCTATGGCCACTTTTATCCATTGACCGTCTGTATTTTCTAATGCTCTCCCATCTATCCTGGACCCTGTCGCTTCTTCAGTTTTCTTTCTACCTCTGCTTTTACCAAGCTCCCCATCCCTATTTTTGAATTCTTTCCCGCGTAGTGTATCCCCTCGCTTCTTACCTTTACTGCTACGTGTGCCTATTTTTGCCTCTGTTCTCACTTTTTAATTTGTTCTTGTCTTTCCTTAAAGCCACCACATTTCCCATTTTCTTTCTATGTCAAAGTTTATCCACTGTGCTGTCCCTATTTGTTATGTCTTCCTGTCTATCCTGTACCCTGTCGCTTTTAAGACTTTTCTTGCCATGTCTACTTTAACCAATTCACCGTCTGTCTTTTTTATTTGTTTCCTGTCTGCTCTGTACCTTCGTATTTTGTAGCTTTTTCTTGTCTTTCCTTAATACCTTTGCTTTTATGATTTTCTGCCTAGGTCTCCCTCTCATCACCCTACCCCAATTTTTTGAGTGATTTTTCTTGTCTTTCCTTAATGCCTTTGCTTTTTGAATTTTCTTGCTGTGTCAACTTTTATCCCATTTTCTGTACCCATTTTTAATTTTTGTCCCGCCTGTCCTTTACCTGCTTGCTTTTCAAATTTTCCTTCCGCGTCTACTTTAACCACGTCGCTGTCTTTATTTTTAACATTTTTCCTGCCTGTCTGGAACCCCTTGCTTTTTCACTTTTCATTCTATGTCTACTTTCATTGAACTCCCTATCCACATATTTTCACTTATTCCTGTCTGTTGTGTGCCATGTCACTTTCAACGTTTTATTTCCAGGTGCATCTCTATATTTTTTTTTTTTACCCTAGCCTTATTTTTTAATTTGTTCTTCTCTGTCTTAATGCCATCGCTTATTAAAGTTTCTTTCTATATCAACACTTATTATGTTTGCTGTCCCTATTTTTTAAACTGTTTTCCTGTCTCTCCCCGTACCCCGTCACTTTTTAGACTTTCTTTCTATGTCTCTCTTTATCTAGTTTTCCGTCCCCATTTTTTGAATTTTTTCCTGTGTTTCCTGTACCACAGCTTCTTACATTTTTGTTTCTGTGTGTGCAGGTTTCGGATGGGATAGAGTTAGTTTTCTTCACGGTAGCCGGTAATGGGCTACGTTTTTGGATTTGTGCTGAAAACAGCATTGATAGCACCGGGAGGTGTCGGTTACTGCTGAGCAGCGCTTGCGCCGCGTCAAGGGCTGCTCTGCTCCTCACCCTGCCCTGCCAGCGAGTGGGCTGGGCGTACATGAGGGGTTGGGAATGGTCGCGGCCGGGACGGCTGACCCAACTGACCAAAGGGATATTCCAGACCGTATGACGTCGTGCTCGGCAATAAAACTGGGTGGGGGGGGGAGGTTGGTGGGTGGGGGGGGACCGCTGCTCGGGACGGGCTGGGCATCGGTCGGGTAGTGGTGAGCATGTGTTTGCATTTGCATCGCTTGTTTGGTTTTTTTAAAATTTGTTTTTAATTATTAAACTTGTTTTGTATCAACCCACGAGAGTGTCTCTCTCATGTTTACCTTTCCAATTCTCCCCCCCCATCCCAGCTGTATGGTGCTTACTTGCCAGCCAGGGTTAAACCATGACGCCCTTTCTACTTTTATGAAGCTGCCTATTGTTGATTTTTAAGTTTTTTAAATTTTTAAAAATACCTTAAAATACTTTAAATATTTTGAAAACCTGCCGCGTACCTGGTCGCTTTTACAATTTTCTTTCTCTGTCTACTTTCATCCAGTTCACTGTCTTTACTTTGTAATGTATGCCTCTCTTTTCTGTGCCCCGTCGCTTCTAAGGTTCCTTTCTATTTCTCCGTTCACCGTCACTATTTTTTTTCATTTTCCTTGTCTGTCCTGTGCACAATCCCTTGTAAATTTTTCCTTCTACGTCTACTTTTATCAAGCTGCGTATCACTGTTTATTAATTCTTTCCTGGCTATCGTGTGCCCTGACCCTTTTACACTTTCTTTCTGCTTCTACATCTACTTTAACCTATTTGCTGTCTTTAGCATGTCTTTATTTCCTTAATCACCATTGCTTTTTAAATTTTCTGTCTACTTTTATCCCCTTCGCGGTCTTTATTTGCCTACCTTTAACTTTTTTTTTTAAAAAAATTCTTTCTTGTCTTTCCTTAACGCCGTCGCTTTTTAAGGGGGTTTTTTCTACATCTCTTTTAGTTCGCTGTTCCACTTTTTGTAATACTTCATTTACTTCCCTAATCCCCCTCACTTCTTAAATGTTCTTCCTATGCCTACTTTCATTCCCCTTGCTGGCTGTTTTTGTATTTTCTTTTTTTTTTTTTTTTTTTTTTTTTATTTTTCAGTATTGCTTCTCTTTGTTCTGTTCCATCGCTTTTTAGACTTTCTTTCTACGTCTTCGTTTTAGTTCACCGTCGCTTTTTTGAAATTTTTTCCTCATTTCCTTAGTCCCCGTTGCTTTCAAAACTTCCTACTTTTCTCTCGTTTGCCGTCTTTAGTGTTTAATTATTTTTTTCTGGCTTTCCTTCGTGCCGCCGCTGTTTAGATTTTGCCTCTACGTCTCCGCTTTAGTTCGCCGTCCCCATTTTAAAATTTTTTCCTTAGTTCTTTAATCCCCGCTGCTTTTTAAAATGGTCTGTCGTCTTTGATCCGTTTTGCTGTCTTTATTTTGCTGTCTTTATTTTTTAGTTATTTCTTCTCTCTCCTTAGTGCCGTCGCTTTTAAACTTTTCTTACGACCTCTGTTGGAGTTGGCTGTCGCTAGTGAATTTTTTGCCTTTTTTCCCCACTAACTCCCATCGCTTTTTAAACGCAGTTTCTACGCCTACTCTTCTTCCCGTCCATATCTTTATTTTTCATTATTTCTTGTCTGTCTTCAGGGCCATAGCCTTTTAAGTTTTCTTTCTACTTCTCCATTTTAGTTCAGTGTCGCTATGATTTCCTTTTTTCCTTATTTCCGTAATCCCTGGTGCTTTTACAGTTTTCTGTCTAATTTTATCCCGGTTGGTGTCTTTCTTTAATTGCTACTTATCTGTCCTTAGTGCCGGCGCTTTACAAATTTTCTTTCTACGTCGGTTTCAGTTCGCTGTCCCTATTTTTAAATTTTTCTTCCATTCGTTTCCGTAATCGCCATCGCTTGTTAAATTTTCTACTTTCACCCCGTTTGCTGTCTTTATTTTGCTTTCTTTTCCTTTAATTTTTTTTTCTTCTCTCTCGCTAGTGCCCTTGCTTTTTAAGGCTTTTTTTCCTACATCTCTCTTAGTCTACTGTCCCTATGTTTTGATTTTGCCCTTTATTTCCCTAATGCCCCTCGCTTTTTTAACGTTAGTTCTATGCTGACTTGTATTCCCTTTGTTATCTTTATTTTTAATTATTCTTGTCTTTCCTCAGTCCCGTTGCTTTTTAGATTTTCTTTCTACGTCTCCGGTTTAGTTCACCGTCCCTATTTGAACATTTTTTTGTTCTTTCTTCAGTCCCCATTGCTTTTAAGATTTTCTCTCTAAGTTTATCCCATTTACTGTCTTTATTTTTTAATTATTTCTTCTCTTTCCTTAGTGCCTTAGTCGCTTTTTACAATTTCTGTCCGTCTTTGTTTAGTTTGCTGTTGCTACTTTTTTAATGCTTTCCTCTCTTAGTCCCTTGGCTTTGAAAGTTTTGCTTCTATGTATACTTTTATCTCGTTTGGGGTTGTTTTTTTTTTTTTTTTTTTACATTTTCTCCTGTTTGTCCTCTAACCAGTAGTTTTTGAAATTTTCTTTCTACCTCTTCCTGTGTCAAGCTTCCTATCCTTATTTTTCAGTAGTTTTCAGTAGGTTGTGTACCCCGTTGCTTTTTCAATTTACTTTGTATGTGTCATTCTCTTTGTCATCCTTTCTTTATTTTTTTAGTTTCTTCTTGTCTTTCCTAATAGAGGTGGCTTTTTAGTTTTTCTCGATCTAATTCTATCCCATCCAATGTGTTGATTTGTTAATTCTTTCCTGTCTGTCCCGCAGCCTGCGCTTCACTTTATGAATTTTCTTCGTGTGCCTCTGTTTATTTTGATCGCTGTCTCTATTTTGTTATTTTTCTCTCTCTCTTCAACCCTTGGCTTTTAAAATTTTGTTTCTATATGCACCGGTAATCTAGTTTGCTGTCCCTGTCTTTAGTCCTCTGCTGGCTGTCCCGCACCTCTTCGCGTTTTCACGTTGCCTTCCACGTCTGCTTTTATCCAGCTCCCTATCCCTATTTTTTAATTCTTTCCCGCCTGTTGGCGTACCCCGTCGCTTTTGAATGTTTCTTTCTCGCTCGTCTTTCTCCGGTTTGCTCTCCCTATTTTTTGGTCTGGGGCGTTTTTTCTCTTCTCCTTACCCTGTCGCTTTTAAATTTTATGTCTCCATTTACCTGGTTCCCTTTCCCTTGTTTTTAATTCTTTCCTCTCGTGTTCCATGTTGCTTTTAAAATTTTATTTCTGTGACTCCATTTACCTGGTTCACTGCCTCGTTTTTTTCTTTCCTGCATTTCCCATAGCCCATCGCTTTTTCTTTACTCTTTCGAATCTCCCTCTGCAGAGCTCCCCTTGACAATTTTTAAAATTCCCGGCCTCTCTGTCCCGTTCCTTTCTATTTCTCCCTCCATCCGTCTTACGTGCTCTGATTTTTATTTCTGGCCCGTGTTTGTTGCTTTTTATCATTTCTCTTTCTATGACTGCCTCTGTCCGGCTTCCCGTCCTTTTTTTTTTTTTTTTTTTTCCTTTTTAAATTCCTTCCGCTTTATTCCCCTGTTGCAGTTTTCTCTCTGTCTCCCTCTATCCAGTTTCCTGCCGGGGAAAAAGTCCCCCTCCTCCGTCTCTCTGTCTCCTGCCTGCGGGTGTCTCCTTCTCTCTGTCCCTCTCTGCTCTTCCTGTCACCCTGCTCGGTCCTTTCCATCTCTCAGCCCTGCTCCCTCCCCCTCTTATTTATTGCTCCATCTCCCCATCCTCCTCCTCACTGCCCTCCATTTCTCTCTCTCTGTCTCTCTCCATCCTTGTGCGGCTCCCCGTCCCTCTTTTTTGTTCCCAGCATACCATTTTCTGGCTCCCTGTCCCACGCCTCTTCTCTACTGCCCTCTGTCCTTCCTCCTGCTTGCCTCTTCCCTCTTTTCCTTCTCGCCTGCTGCCTTTGGGCACCGAGCCTTGGAGCCAGCTCACTGCCGGCATTCCTAATGTGCATTAAGGAATAAACTGTTCCTGCCTCCTCTGTGCCCCTGGATGTGTTTGCAGCCCCTGGGTGCAGAGCTTGTGGCTGTGGACAGGTGCTGGGGAGGGGGGGATGTGTTGGGGGGCTTTGGCCAGGGCCCCTGTTGCCAATGGGCTCCAGCTGGGCCTGGAGCTGGGGCAGCCCCAGGTGTGGCCAGTGAGGCTGAGGATGGGGCTGCCCTGCTGTGTGAAGGGGCTCTAGCTGTAAAGGGGGCTGCCAGGGCACGCCTGCCTGAGGGAGCTGACAAAGGGGAGCTGGCTGAGGAGGAGGGAACCCAAGGGGGCCCTGCAGGCAGGTGCCTCCAGCAAGGAACGGCCAGTCCCTGCAGCCACGAAGGGGCTCGCCGAGCCGTCCCTGACAGAACGCACCACCAGCACGCAGTGCTTGGGAGCTCGGTGCTGCTGAGGCAGAGAGGAAAAGCGTTGGGGCGGTGAAGGTCTCCTGCCAGTGCCCGGAGCTGTGGTGAGTCACGCGTTCTCTCCTGCGCAGCCCGGTCCATCTCTGCCGCCCTTCCCCAGATCTCTGCCTGACCTCCCTGCCTGTCCCTGCTTCTGTCTCCCTCTCTGCCGGCCCACCTACCTTGTCCAGCTCCCCAAAACTTGTTACTCTTCTGCCAACTCTGCCCTGTACCACTTCACCTATCCAGTTTTTTTTTTTCCCCTCCGTTTTCCTCTCTGGGCTCCTTCTCCCTACTTCTTCGTCGTTTCCTGTGTTCCTTCTACCCCGTTGCATTTTAATTTCTCTTTCTATGTTTCCCTCTCTCCAACACCCTGTCCCTATTTTTTAATTCCTCTCACTCTCCTGTGCCCCATCGCTTTTTAAATGTTCTTTCCATGTTTCCTTCTAGCCATCTCCCTGTTGCTATTTTGTCATTATTTCCTGTGTTTCTTATACCCCGTTGCTTTTAAAATTTTCTTTAACTACAGTTCCTTCTAGCCATCTCCCTGTCCCTGCTTTTTTTAACACTCCTGTGTTGCTTGTCCTCGATCGCTGTTTAGGTTTCCTTTCTACTTTGTCCCCTCTCCATCTCCCTGTCCCTATGTTTTAATTCTTGCCTATCTTTCTCGTACTCAAGTGCTTTTTAAAATTCCTTCTACGTCTCCCTCTGCCTGGCTCCCTTCCTTGATTTTTTTTTTTTTTTATTCTCCCCTATATTTCTCGTACCCGACGGCTCTTTAATTTCTCTTTCAACAATTCCCTTTATCTGGCTCCCTTCCCCTAAATTTTATTTCCTCCCTTTCTTCCGTATACGCTGTCACCTTTTAAATTTTCTTTCAGTGTTTCCTTCCTTTCTCTTCTCATCTCTCTTCCTATTTTTCAGTTCCTTCCTGTTTTTCTTGTAGTCCGACACTTTTAAAAATGTCTTTCTGTCTCCCTCTATCTGACTCGGGTCCCGATTCTTTTTAACTCCTCCCTCTCTGTCCTGTACCCAGTTGCTTTACAAATCTTCTTTCTAGGTCTCCACTTACTTAGTTTCCTGTCCTTCCTTTTTCATTTTTTTTTCCTGTCTATACTGTACTCCGTCAGTTTAAAATTTTGTTTCTATGGCCACTTTTATCCATTGACCGTCTGTATTTTCTAATGCTCTCCCATCTATCCTGGACCCTGTCGCTTCTTCAGTTTTCTTTCTACCTCTGCTTTTACCAAGCTCCCCATCCCTATTTTTGAATTCTTTCCCGCGTAGTGTATCCCCTCGCTTCTTACCTTTACTGCTACGTGTGCCTATTTTTGCCTCTGTTCTCACTTTTTAATTTGTTCTTGTCTTTCCTTAAAGCCACCACATTTCCCATTTTCTTTCTATGTCAAAGTTTATCCACTGTGCTGTCCCTATTTGTTATGTCTTCCTGTCTATCCTGTACCCTGTCGCTTTTAAGACTTTTCTTGCCATGTCTACTTTAACCAATTCACCGTCTGTCTTTTTTATTTGTTTCCTGTCTGCTCTGTACCCCATGGCTTTTGAAGTTTGCTATGTCTCTCTGTATATTTCTCCCTATTCGTATTTTGTAGCTTTTTCTTGTCTTTCCTTAATACCTTTGCTTTTATGATTTTCTGCCTAGGTCTCCCTCTCATCACCCTACCCCAATTTTTGAGTGATTTTTCTTGTCTTTCCTTAATGCCTTTGCTTTTTGAATTTTCTTGCTGTGTCAACTTTTATCCCATTTTCTGTACCCATTTTTAATTTTTGTCCCGCCTGTCCTTTACCTGCTTGCTTTTCAAATTTTCCTTCCGCGTCTACTTTAACCACGTCGCTGTCTTTATTTTTAACATTTTTCCTGCCTGTCTGGAACCCCTTGCTTTTTCACTTTTCATTCTATGTCTACTTTCATTGAACTCCCTATCCACATATTTTCACTTATTCCTGTCTGTTGTGTGCCATGTCACTTTCAACGTTTTATTTCCAGGTGCATCTCTATATTTTTTTTTTTACCCTAGCCTTATTTTTTAATTTGTTCTTCTCTGTCTTAATGCCATCGCTTATTAAAGTTTCTTTCTATATCAACACTTATTATGTTTGCTGTCCCTATTTTTAAACTGTTTTCCTGTCTCTCCCATACCCCGTCACTTTTTAGACTTTCTTTCTATGTCTCTCTTTATCTAGTTTTCCGTCCCCATTTTTTGAATTTTTTCCTGTGTTTCCTGTACCACAGCTTCTTACACTTTTGTTTCTGTGTGTGCAGGTTTTGGATGGGATAGAGTTAGTTTTCTTCACGGTAGCCGGTACTGGGCTACGTTTTGGATTTGTGCTGAAAACAACATTGATAGCACCGGGAGGTGTCGGTTACTGCCGAGCAGCGCTTGCGCCACGTCAAGGGCTGCTCTGCTCCTCACCCTGCCCTGCCAGCGAGTGGGCTGGGCGTACACGAGGGGTTGGGAATGGTCGCGGCCGGGACGGCTGACCCAACTGACCAAAGGGATATTCCAGACCGTATGACGTCGTGCTCAGCAATAAAACTGGGTGTGGGGGGGAGGTTGGTGGGTGGGGGGGACCGCTGCTCGGGACGGGCTGGGCATCGGTCGGGTAGTGGTGAGCATGTGTTTGCATTTGCATCGCTTGTTTGGTTTTTTTAAAATTTGTTTTTAATTATTAAACTTGTTTTGTATCAACCCACGAGAGTGTCTCTCTCATGTTTACCTTTCCAATTCTCCCCCCCATCCCAGCTGTATGGTGCTTACTTGCCAGCCAGGGTTAAACCATGACGCCCTTTCTACTTTTATGAAGCTGCCTATTGTTGATTTTTAAGTTTTTTAAATTTTTAAAAATACCTTAAAATACTTTCAATATTTAAATATTTTGAAAACCTGCCGCGTACCTGGTCGCTTTTACAGTTTTCTTTCTCTGTCTACTTTCATCCAGTTCACTGTCTTTATTTTGTAATGTATGCCTCTCTTTTCTGTGCCCCGTCGCTTCTAAGGTTCCTTTCTATTTCTCCGTTCACCGTCACTATTTTTTTTCATTTTCCTTGTCTGTCCTGTGCACAATCCCTTGTAAATTTTTCCTTCTACGTCTACTTTTATCAAGCTGCGTATCACTGTTTATTAATTCTTTCCTGGCTATCGTGTGCCCTGACCCTTTTACACTTTCTTTCTGCTTCTACATCTACTTTAACCTATTTGCTGTCTTTAGCATGTCTTTATTTCCTTAATCACCATTGCTTTTTAAATTTTCTGTCTACTTTTATCCCCTTCGCGGTCTTTATTTGCCTACCTTTACTTTTTTTTTAAAAAAAATTCTTTCTTGTCTTTCCTTAACGCCGTCGCTTTTTAAGGGGTTTTTTTTACATCTCTTTTAGTTCGCTGTTCCACTTTTTGTAATACTTCATTTACTTCCCTAATCCCCCTCACTTCTTAAATGTTCTTCCTATGCCTACTTTCATTCCCCTTGCTGGCTGTTTTTCAGTATTGCTTCTCTTTGTTCTGTTCCATCGCTTTTTAGACTTTCTTTCTACGTCTTCGTTTTAGTTCACCGTCGCTTTTTTGAAATTTTTTCCTCATTTCCTTAGTCCCCGTTGCTTTCAAAACTTCCTACTTTTCTCTCGTTTGCCGTCTTTAGTGTTTAATTATTTTTTCTTGGCTTTCCTTCGTGCCGCCGCTGTTTAGATTTTGCCTCTACGTCTCCGCTTTAGTTCGCCGTCCCCATTTTAAAATTTTTTCCTTAGTTCTTTAATCCCCGCTGCTTTTAAAATGGTCTGTCGTCTTTGATCCCGTTTGCTGTCTTTATTTTGCTGTCTTTATTTTTTAGTTATTTCTTCTCTCTCCTTAGTGCCGTCGCTTTTAAACTTTTCTTACGACCTCTGTTGGAGTTGGCTGTCGCTAGTGAATTTTTTGCCTTTTTTCCCCACTAACTCCCATCGCTTTTTAAACGCAGTTTCTATGCCTACTCTTCTTCCCGTCCATATCTTTATTTTTCATTATTTCTTGTCTGTCTTCAGGGCCATAGCCTTTTAAGTTTTCTTTCTACTTCTCCATTTTAGTTCAGTGTCGCTATGATTTCCTTTTTTCCTTATTTCCGTAATCCCTGGTGCTTTTACAGTTTTCTGTCTAATTTTATCCCGGTTGGTGTCTTTCTTTAATTGCTACTTATCTGTCCTTAGTGCCGGCGCTTTACAAATTTTCTTTCTACGTCGGTTTCAGTTCGCTGTCCCTATTTTTAAATTTTTCTTCCATTCGTTTCCGTAATCGCCATCGCTTGCTAAATTTTCTACTTTCACCCCGTTTGCTGTCTTTATTTTGCTTTCTTTTCCTTTAACTTTTTTTTCTTCTCTCTCGCTAGTGCCCTTGCTTTTTAAGGCTTTTTTCCTACATCTCTCTTAGTTTACTGTCCCTGTATTTTGATTTTGCCCTTTATTTCCCTAATGCCCCTCGCTTTTTTAACGTTAGTTCTATGCTGACTTGTATTCCCTTCGTTATCTTTATTTTTAATTATTTCTTGTCTTTCCTCAGTCCCGTTGCTTTTTAGATTTTCTTTCTATGTCTCCGGTTTAGTTCACCGTCCCTATTTGAACATTTTTTTGTTCTTTCTTCAGTCCCCATTGCTTTTAAGATTTTCTCTCTAAGTTTATCCCGTTTACTGTCTTTATTTTTTAATTATTTCTTCTCTTTCCTTAGTGCCTTAGTCGCTTTTTACAATTTCTGTCCGTCTTTGTTTAATTTGCTGTTGCTGCTTTTTTAATGCTTGCCTCTCTTAGTCCCTTGGCTTTGAAAGTTTTGCTTCTATGTATACTTTTATCTCGTTTGGGGTTGGGTTTTTTTTTTTTTTAACATTTTCTCCTGTTTGTCCTCCACCCAGTAGTTTTTGAAATTTTCTTTCTACCTCTTCCTGTGTCAAGCTTCCTATCCTTATTTTTCAGTAGTTTTCAGTAGGTTGTGTACCCCGTTGCTTTTTCAATTTACTTTGTATGTGTCACTCTCTTTGTCATCCTTTCTTTATTTTTTTAGTTTCTTCTTGTCTTTCCTAAGAGAGGTGGCTTTTTAGTTTTTCTCGATCTAATTCTATCCCATCCAATGTGTTGATTTGTTAATTCTTTCCTGTCTGTCCCGCAGCCTGCGCTTCACTTTATGAATTTTCTTCGTGTGCCTCTGTTTATTTCGATCGCTGTCTCTATTTTCTTATTTTTTTCTCTCTCTTCAACCCTTGGCTTTTAAAATTTTGTTTCTATATGCACCGGTAATCTAGTTTGCTGTCCCTGTCTTTAGTTCTCTGCTGGCTGTCCCGTACCTCTTCGCGTTTTCACGTTGCCTTCCACGTCTGCTTTTATCCAGCTCCCTATCCCTATTTTTTAATTCTTTCCCGCCTGTTGCGTACCCCGTCGCTTTTGAATGTTTCTTTCTCGCTCGTCTTTTCTCCGGTTTGCTCTCCCTATTTTTTGGTTTGGGGCGTTTTTTCTCTTCTCCTTACCCTGTCGCTTTTTAAATTTTATGTCTCCATTTACCTGGTTCCCTTTCCCTTGTTTTTAATTCTTTCCTGTCGTGTTCCATGTTGCTTTTAAAATTTTATTTCTGTGACTCCATTTACCTGGTTCACTGCCTCGTTTTTTTCTTTCCTGCATTTCCCATAGCCCATCGCTTTTTCTTTACTCTTTCGAATCTCCCTCTGCAGAGCTCCCCTTGACAATTTTTAAAATTCCCGGCCTCTCTGTCCCGTTCCTTTCTATTTCTCCCTCCATCCGTCTTACGTGCTCTGATTTTTATTTCTGGCCCGTGTTTGTTGCTTTTTCATTTCTCTTTCTATGACTGCCTCTGTCCGGCTTCCCGTCCTTTTTTTTTTTTTTTTTTTTCCTTTTTAAATTCCTTCCGCTTTATTCCCCTGTTGCAGTTTTCTCTCTGTCTCCCTCTATCCAGTTTCCTGCCGGGGAAAAAGTCCCCCTCCTCCGTCTCTCTGTCTCCTGCCTGCGGGTGTCTCCTTCTCTCTGTCCCTCTCTGCTCTTCCTGTCACCCTGCTCGGTCCTTTCCATCTCTCAGCCCTGCTCCCTCCCCCTCTTATTTATTGCTCCATCTCCCCATCCTCCTCCTCACTGCCCTCCATTTCTCTCTCTCTGTCTCTCTCCATCCTTGTGCGGCTCCCCGTCCCTCTTTTTTGTTCCCAGCATACCATTTTCTGGCTCCCTGTCCCACGCCTCTTCTCTACTGCCCTCTGTCCTTCCTCCTGCTTGCCTCTTCCCTCTTTTCCTTCTCGCCTGCTGCCTTTGGGCACCGAGCCTTGGAGCCAGCTCACTGCCGGCATTCCTAATGTGCATTAAGGAATAAACTGTTCCTGCCTCCTCTGTGCCCCTGGATGTGTTTGCAGCCCCTGGGTGCAGAGCTTGTGGCTGTGGACAGGTGCTGGGGAGGGGGGGATGTGTTGGGGGGCTTTGGCCAGGGCCCCTGTTGCCAATGGGCTCCAGCTGGGCCTGGAGCTGGGGCAGCCCCAGGTGTGGCCAGTGAGGCTGAGGATGGGGCTGGCCCTGCTGTGTGAAGGGGCTCTAGCTGTAAAGGGGGCTGCCAGGGCACGCCTGCCTGAGGGAGCTGACAAAGGGGAGCTGGCTGAGGAGGAGGGAACCCAAGGGGGCCCTGCAGGCAGGTGCCTCCAGCAAGGAACGGCCAGTCCCTGCAGCCACGAAGGGGCTCGCCGAGCCGTCCCTGACAGAACGCACCACCAGCACGCAGTGCTGGGAGCTCGGTGCTGCTGAGGCAGAGAGAAAAGCGTTGGGGCGGTGAAGGTCTCCTGCCAGTGCCCGGAGCTGTGGTGAGTCACGCGTTCTCTCCTGCGCAGCCCGGTCCATCTCTGCCGCCCTTCCCCAGATCTCTGCCTGACCTCCCTGCCTGTCCCTGCTTCTGTCTCCCTCTCTGCCGGCCCACCTACCTTGTCCAGCTCCCCAAAACTTGTTACTCTTCTGCCAACTCTGCCCTGTACCACTTCACCTATCCAGTTTTTTTTTTTCCCCTCCGTTTTCCTCTCTGGGCTCCTTCTCCCTACTTCTTCGTCGTTTCCTGTGTTCCTTCTACCCCGTTGCATTTTAATTTCTCTTTCTATGTTTCCCTCTCTCCAACACCCTGTCCCTATTTTTTAATTCCTCTCACTCTCCTGTGCCCCATCGCTTTTTAAATGTTCTTTCCATGTTTCCTTCTAGCCATCTCCCTGTTGCTATTTTGTCATTATTTCCTGTGTTTCTTATACCCCGTTGCTTTTAAAATTTTCTTTAACTACAGTTCCTTCTAGCCATCTCCCTGTCCCTGCTTTTTTTAACACTCCTGTGTTGCTTGTCCTCGATCGCTGTTTAGGTTTCCTTTCTACTTTGTCCCCTCTCCATCTCCCTGTCCCTATGTTTTAATTCTTGCCTATCTTTCTCGTACTCAAGTGCTTTTTAAAATTCCTTCTACGTCTCCCTCTGCCTGGCTCCCTTCCTTGATTTTTTTTTTTTTTTATTCTCCCCTATATTTCTCGTACCCGACGGCTCTTTAATTTCTCTTTCAACAATTCCCTTTATCTGGCTCCCTTCCCCTAAATTTTATTTCCTCCCTTTCTTCCGTATACGCTGTCACCTTTTAAATTTTCTTTCAGTGTTTCCTTCCTTTCTCTTCTCATCTCTCTTCCTATTTTTCAGTTCCTTCCTGTTTTTCTTGTAGTCCGACACTTTTAAAAATGTCTTTCTGTCTCCCTCTATCTGACTCGGGTCCCGATTCTTTTTAACTCCTCCCTCTCTGTCCTGTACCCAGTTGCTTTACAAATCTTCTTTCTAGGTCTCCACTTACTTAGTTTCCTGTCCTTCCTTTTTCATTTTTTTTTCCTGTCTATACTGTACTCCGTCAGTTTAAAATTTTGTTTCTATGGCCACTTTTATCCATTGACCGTCTGTATTTTCTAATGCTCTCCCATCTATCCTGGACCCTGTCGCTTCTTCAGTTTTCTTTCTACCTCTGCTTTTACCAAGCTCCCCATCCCTATTTTTGAATTCTTTCCCGCGTAGTGTATCCCCTCGCTTCTTACCTTTACTGCTACGTGTGCCTATTTTTGCCTCTGTTCTCACTTTTTAATTTGTTCTTGTCTTTCCTTAAAGCCACCACATTTCCAATTTTCTTTCTATGTCAAAGTTTATCCACTGTGCTGTCCCTATTTGTTATGTCTTCCTGTCTATCCTGTACCCTGTCGCTTTTAAGACTTTTCTTGCCATGTCTACTTTAACCAATTCACCGTCTGTCTTTTTTATTTGTTTCCTGTCTGCTCTGTACCCCATGGCTTTTGAAGTTTGCTATGTCTCTCTGTATATTTCTCCCTATTCGTATTTTGTAGCTTTTTCTTGTCTTTCCTTAATACCTTTGCTTTTATGATTTTCTGCCTAGGTCTCCCTCTCATCACCCTACCCCAATTTTTGAGTGATTTTTCTTGTCTTTCCTTAATGCCTTTGCTTTTTGAATTTTCTTGCTGTGTCAACTTTTATCCCATTTTCTGTACCCATTTTTAATTTTTGTCCCGCCTGTCCTTTACCTGCTTGCTTTTCAAATTTTCCTTCCGCGTCTACTTTAACCACGTCGCTGTCTTTATTTTTAACATTTTTCCTGCCTGTCTGGAACCCCTTGCTTTTTCACTTTTCATTCTATGTCTACTTTCATTGAACTCCCTATCCACATATTTTCACTTATTCCTGTCTGTTGTGTGCCATGTCACTTTCAACGTTTTATTTCCAGGTGCATCTCTATATTTTTTTTTTTTACCCTAGCCTTATTTTTTAATTTGTTCTTCTCTGTCTTAATGCCATCGCTTATTAAAGTTTCTTTCTATATCAACACTTATTATGTTTGCTGTCCCTATTTTTAAACTGTTTTCCTGTCTCTCCCGTACCCCGTCACTTTTTAGACTTTCTTTCTATGTCTCTCTTTATCTAGTTTTCCGTCCCCATTTTTTGAATTTTTTCCTGTGTTTCCTGTACCACAGCTTCTTACATTTTTGTTTCTGTGTGTGCAGGTTTCGGATGGGATAGAGTTAGTTTTCTTCACGGTAGCCGGTAATGGGCTACATTTTTGGATTTGTGCTGAAAACAGCATTGATAGCACCGGGAGGTGTCGGTTACTGCTGAGCAGCGCTTGCGCCGCGTCAAGGGCTGCTCTGCTCCTCACCCTGCCCTGCCAGCGAGTGGGCTGGGCGTACATGAGGGGTTGGGAATGGTCGCGGCCGGGACGGCTGACCCAACTGACCAAAGGGATATTCCAGACCGTATGACGTCGTGCTCAGCAATAAAACTGGGTGGGGGGGGGGAGGTTGGTGGGTGGGGGGGACCGCTGCTCGGGACGGGCTGGGCATCGGTCGGGTAGTGGTGAGCATGTGTTTGCATTTGCATCGCTTGTTTGGTTTTTTTAAAATTTGTTTTTAATTATTAAACTTGTTTTGTATCAACCCACGAGAGTGTCTCTCTCATGTTTACCTTTCCAATTCTCCCCCCCATCCCAGCTGTATGGTGCTTACTTGCCAGCCAGGGTTAAACCATGACGCCCTTTCTACTTTTATGAAGCTGCCTATTGTTGATTTTTAAGTTTTTTAAATTTTTAAAAATACCTTAAAATACTTTAAATATTTTGAAAACCTGCCGCGTACCTGGTCGCTTTTACAATTTTCTTTCTCTGTCTACTTTCATCCAGTTCACTGTCTTTACTTTGTAATGTATGCCTCTCTTTTCTGTGCCCCGTCGCTTCTAAGGTTCCTTTCTATTTCTCCGTTCACCGTCACTATTTTTTTTCATTTTCCTTGTCTGTCCTGTGCACAATCCCTTGTAAATTTTTCCTTCTACGTCTACTTTTATCAAGCTGCGTATCACTGTTTATTAATTCTTTCCTGGCTATCGTGTGCCCTGACCCTTTTACACTTTCTTTCTGCTTCTACATCTACTTTAACCTATTTGCTGTCTTTAGCATGTCTTTATTTCCTTAATCACCATTGCTTTTTAAATTTTCTGTCTACTTTTATCCCCTTCGCGGTCTTTATTTGCCTACCTTTACTTTTTTTTTAAAAAAATTCTTTCTTGTCTTTCCTTAACGCCGTCGCTTTTTAAGGGGTTTTTTCTACATCTCTTTTAGTTCGCTGTTCCACTTTTTGTAATACTTCATTTACTTCCCTAATCCCCCTCACTTCTTAAATGTTCTTCCTATGCCTACTTTCATTCCCCTTGCTGGCTGTTTTTCAGTATTGCTTCTCTTTGTTCTGTTCCATCGCTTTTTAGACTTTCTTTCTACGTCTTCGTTTTAGTTCACCGTCGCTTTTTTGAAATTTTTTCCTCATTTCCTTAGTCCCCGTTGCTTTCAAAACTTCCTACTTTTCTCTCGTTTGCCGTCTTTAGTGTTTAATTATTTTTTTCTTGGCTTTCCTTCGTGCCGCCGCTGTTTAGATTTTGCCTCTACGTCTCCGCTTTAGTTCGCCGTCCCCATTTTAAAATTTTTTCCTTAGTTCTTTAATCCCCGCTGCTTTTAAAATGGTCTGTCGTCTTTGATCCCGTTTGCTGTCTTTATTTTGCTGTCTTTATTTTTTAGTTATTTCTTCTCTCTCCTTAGTGCCGTCGCTTTTAAACTTTTCTTACGACCTCTGTTGGAGTTGGCTGTCGCTAGTGAATTTTTTGCCTTTTTTCCCCACTAACTCCCATCGCTTTTTAAACGCAGTTTCTACGCCTACTCTTCTTCCCGTCCATATCTTTATTTTTCATTATTTCTTGTCTGTCTTCAGGGCCATAGCCTTTTAAGTTTTCTTTCTACTTCTCCATTTTAGTTCAGTGTCGCTATGATTTCCTTTTTTCCTTATTTCCGTAATCCCTGGTGCTTTTACAGTTTTCTGTCTAATTTTATCCCGGTTGGTGTCTTTCTTTAATTGCTACTTATCTGTCCTTAGTGCCGGCGCTTTACAAATTTTCTTTCTACGTCGGTTTCAGTTCGCTGTCCCTATTTTTAAATTTTTCTTCCATTCGTTTCCGTAATCGCCATCGCTTGTTAAATTTTCTACTTTCACCCCGTTTGCTGTCTTTATTTTGCTTTCTTTTCCTTTAATTTTTTTTTCTTCTCTCTCGCTAGTGCCCTTGCTTTTTAAGGCTTTTTTCCTACATCTCTCTTAGTCTACTGTCCCTATGTTTTGATTTTGCCCTTTATTTCCCTAATGCCCCTCGCTTTTTTAACGTTAGTTCTATGCTGACTTGTATTCCCTTTGTTATCTTTATTTTTAATTATTTCTTGTCTTTCCTCAGTCCCGTTGCTTTTTAGATTTTCTTTCTACGTCTCCGGTTTAGTTCACCGTCCCTATTTGAACATTTTTTTGTTCTTTCTTCAGTCCCCATTGCTTTTAAGATTTTCTCTCTAAGTTTATCCCATTTACTGTCTTTATTTTTTAATTATTTCTTCTCTTTCCTTAGTGCCTTAGTCGCTTTTTACAATTTCTGTCCGTCTTTGTTTAGTTTGCTGTTGCTACTTTTTTAATGCTTGCCTCTCTTAGTCCCTTGGCTTTGAAAGTTTTGCTTCTATGTATACTTTTATCTCGTTTGGGGTTGTTTTTTTTTTTTTTTTTTTACATTTTCTCCTGTTTGTCCTCTAACCAGTAGTTTTTGAAATTTTCTTTCTACCTCTTCCTGTGTCAAGCTTCCTATCCTTATTTTTCAGTAGTTTTCAGTAGGTTGTGTACCCCGTTGCTTTTTCAATTTACTTTGTATGTGTCATTCTCTTTGTCATCCTTTCTTTATTTTTTTAGTTTCTTCTTGTCTTTCCTAATAGAGGTGGCTTTTTAGTTTTTCTCGATCTAATTCTATCCCATCCAATGTGTTGATTTGTTAATTCTTTCCTGTCTGTCCCGCAGCCTGCGCTTCACTTTATGAATTTTCTTCGTGTGCCTCTGTTTATTTTGATCGCTGTCTCTATTTTGTTATTTTTCTCTCTCTCTTCAACCCTTGGCTTTTAAAATTTTGTTTCTATATGCACCGGTAATCTAGTTTGCTGTCCCTGTCTTTAGTCCTCTGCTGGCTGTCCCGCACCTCTTCGCGTTTTCACGTTGCCTTCCACGTCTGCTTTTATCCAGCTCCCTATCCCTATTTTTTAATTCTTTCCCGCCTGTTGCGTACCCCGTCGCTTTTGAATGTTTCTTTCTCGCTCGTCTTTTCTCCGGTTTGCTCTCCCTATTTTTTGGTCTGGGGCGTTTTTTCTCTTCTCCTTACCCTGTCGCTTTTTAAATTTTATGTCTCCATTTACCTGGTTCCCTTTCCCTTGTTTTTAATTCTTTCCTGTCGTGTTCCATGTTGCTTTTAAAATTTTATTTCTGTGACTCCATTTACCTGGTTCACTGCCTCGTTTTTTTCTTTCCTGCATTTCCCATAGCCCATCGCTTTTTCTTTACTCTTTCGAATCTCCCTCTGCAGAGCTCCCCTTGACAATTTTTAAAATTCCCGGCCTCTCTGTCCCGTTCCTTTCTATTTCTCCCTCCATCCGTCTTACGTGCTCTGATTTTTATTTCTGGCCCGTGTTTGTTGCTTTTTCATTTCTCTTTCTATGACTGCCTCTGTCCGGCTTCCCGTCCTTTTTTTTTTTTTTTTTTTTCCTTTTTAAATTCCTTCCGCTTTATTCCCCTGTTGCAGTTTTCTCTCTGTCTCCCTCTATCCAGTTTCCTGCCGGGGAAAAAGTCCCCCTCCTCCGTCTCTCTGTCTCCTGCCTGCGGGTGTCTCCTTCTCTCTGTCCCTCTCTGCTCTTCCTGTCACCCTGCTCGGTCCTTTCCATCTCTCAGCCCTGCTCCCTCCCCCTCTTATTTATTGCTCCATCTCCCCATCCTCCTCCTCACTGCCCTCCATTTCTCTCTCTCTGTCTCTCTCCATCCTTGTGCGGCTCCCCGTCCCTCTTTTTTGTTCCCAGCATACCATTTTCTGGCTCCCTGTCCCACGCCTCTTCTCTACTGCCCTCTGTCCTTCCTCCTGCTTGCCTCTTCCCTCTTTTCCTTCTCGCCTGCTGCCTTTGGGCACCGAGCCTTGGAGCCAGCTCACTGCCGGCATTCCTAATGTGCATTAAGGAATAAACTGTTCCTGCCTCCTCTGTGCCCCTGGATGTGTTTGCAGCCCCTGGGTGCAGAGCTTGTGGCTGTGGACAGGTGCTGGGGAGGGGGGGATGTGTTGGGGGGCTTTGGCCAGGGCCCCTGTTGCCAATGGGCTCCAGCTGGGCCTGGAGCTGGGGCAGCCCCAGGTGTGGCCAGTGAGGCTGAGGATGGGGCTGGCCCTGCTGTGTGAAGGGGCTCTAGCTGTAAAGGGGGCTGCCAGGGCACGCCTGCCTGAGGGAGCTGACAAAGGGGAGCTGGCTGAGGAGGAGGGAACCCAAGGGGGCCCTGCAGGCAGGTGCCTCCAGCAAGGAACGGCCAGTCCCTGCAGCCACGAAGGGGCTCGCCGAGCCGTCCCTGACAGAACGCACCACCAGCACGCAGTGCTGGGAGCTCGGTGCTGCTGAGGCAGAGAGAAAAGCGTTGGGGCGGTGAAGGTCTCCTGCCAGTGCCCGGAGCTGTGGTGAGTCACGCGTTCTCTCCTGCGCAGCCCGGTCCATCTCTGCCGCCCTTCCCCAGATCTCTGCCTGACCTCCCTGCCTGTCCCTGCTTCTGTCTCCCTCTCTGCCGGCCCACCTACCTTGTCCAGCTCCCCAAAACTTGTTACTCTTCTGCCAACTCTGCCCTGTACCACTTCACCTATCCAGTTTTTTTTTTTCCCCTCCGTTTTCCTCTCTGGGCTCCTTCTCCCTACTTCTTCGTCGTTTCCTGTGTTCCTTCTACCCCGTTGCATTTTAATTTCTCTTTCTATGTTTCCCTCTCTCCAACACCCTGTCCCTATTTTTTAATTCCTCTCACTCTCCTGTGCCCCATCGCTTTTTAAATGTTCTTTCCATGTTTCCTTCTAGCCATCTCCCTGTTGCTATTTTGTCATTATTTCCTGTGTTTCTTATACCCCGTTGCTTTTAAAATTTTCTTTAACTACAGTTCCTTCTAGCCATCTCCCTGTCCCTGCTTTTTTTAACACTCCTGTGTTGCTTGTCCTCGATCGCTGTTTAGGTTTCCTTTCTACTTTGTCCCCTCTCCATCTCCCTGTCCCTATGTTTTAATTCTTGCCTATCTTTCTCGTACTCAAGTGCTTTTTAAAATTCCTTCTACGTCTCCCTCTGCCTGGCTCCCTTCCTTGATTTTTTTTTTTTTTTATTCTCCCCTATATTTCTCGTACCCGACGGCTCTTTAATTTCTCTTTCAACAATTCCCTTTATCTGGCTCCCTTCCCCTAAATTTTATTTCCTCCCTTTCTTCCGTATACCCTGTCACCTTTTAAATTTTCTTTCAGTGTTTCCTTCCTTTCTCTTCTCATCTCTCTTCCTATTTTTCAGTTCCTTCCTGTTTTTCTTGTAGTCCGACACTTTTAAAAATGTCTTTCTGTCTCCCTCTATCTGACTCGGGTCCCGATTCTTTTTAACTCCTCCCTCTCTGTCCTGTACCCAGTTGCTTTACAAATCTTCTTTCTAGGTCTCCACTTACTTAGTTTCCTGTCCTTCCTTTTTCATTTTTTTTTCCTGTCTATACTGTACTCCGTCAGTTTAAAATTTTGTTTCTATGGCCACTTTTATCCATTGACCGTCTGTATTTTCTAATGCTCTCCCATCTATCCTGGACCCTGTCGCTTCTTCAGTTTTCTTTCTACCTCTGCTTTTACCAAGCTCCCCATCCCTATTTTTGAATTCTTTCCCGCGTAGTGTATCCCCTCGCTTCTTACCTTTACTGCTACGTGTGCCTATTTTTGCCTCTGTTCTCACTTTTTAATTTGTTCTTGTCTTTCCTTAAAGCCACCACATTTCCAATTTTCTTTCTATGTCAAAGTTTATCCACTGTGCTGTCCCTATTTGTTATGTCTTCCTGTCTATCCTGTACCCTGTCGCTTTTAAGACTTTTCTTGCCATGTCTACTTTAACCAATTCACCGTCTGTCTTTTTTATTTGTTTCCTGTCTGCTCTGTACCCCATGGCTTTTGAAGTTTGCTATGTCTCTCTGTATATTTCTCCCTATTCGTATTTTGTAGCTTTTTCTTGTCTTTCCTTAATACCTTTGCTTTTATGATTTTCTGCCTAGGTCTCCCTCTCATCACCCTACCCCAATTTTTGAGTGATTTTTCTTGTCTTTCCTTAATGCCTTTGCTTTTTGAATTTTCTTGCTGTGTCAACTTTTATCCCATTTTCTGTACCCATTTTTAATTTTTGTCCCGCCTGTCCTTTACCTGCTTGCTTTTCAAATTTTCCTTCCGCGTCTACTTTAACCACGTCGCTGTCTTTATTTTTAACATTTTTCCTGCCTGTCTGGAACCCCTTGCTTTTTCACTTTTCATTCTATGTCTACTTTCATTGAACTCCCTATCCACATATTTTCACTTATTCCTGTCTGTTGTGTGCCATGTCACTTTCAACGTTTTATTTCCAGGTGCATCTCTATATTTTTTTTTTTACCCTAGCCTTATTTTTTAATTTGTTCTTCTCTGTCTTAATGCCATCGCTTATTAAAGTTTCTTTCTATATCAACACTTATTATGTTTGCTGTCCCTATTTTTAAACTGTTTTCCTGTCTCTCCCATACCCCGTCACTTTTTAGACTTTCTTTCTATGTCTCTCTTTATCTAGTTTTCCGTCCCCATTTTTTGAATTTTTTCCTGTGTTTCCTGTACCACAGCTTCTTACACTTTTGTTTCTGTGTGTGCAGGTTTTGGATGGGATAGAGTTAGTTTTCTTCACGGTAGCCGGTACTGGGCTACGTTTTGGATTTGTGCTGAAAACAACATTGATAGCACCGGGAGGTGTCGGTTACTGCCGAGCAGCGCTTGCGCCACGTCAAGGGCTGCTCTGCTCCTCACCCTGCCCTGCCAGCGAGTGGGCTGGGCGTACACGAGGGGTTGGGAATGGTCGCGGCCGGGACGGCTGACCCAACTGACCAAAGGGATATTCCAGACCGTATGACGTCGTGCTCAGCAATAAAACTGGGTGTGGGGGGGAGGTTGGTGGGTGGGGGGGACCGCTGCTCGGGACGGGCTGGGCATCGGTCGGGTAGTGGTGAGCATGTGTTTGCATTTGCATCGCTTGTTTGGTTTTTTTAAAATTTGTTTTTAATTATTAAACTTGTTTTGTATCAACCCACGAGAGTGTCTCTCTCATGTTTACCTTTCCAATTCTCCCCCCCATCCCAGCTGTATGGTGCTTACTTGCCAGCCAGGGTTAAACCATGACGCCCTTTCTACTTTTATGAAGCTGCCTATTGTTGATTTTTAAGTTTTTTAAATTTTTAAAAATACCTTAAAATACTTTCAATATTTAAATATTTTGAAAACCTGCCGCGTACCTGGTCGCTTTTACAGTTTTCTTTCTCTGTCTACTTTCATCCAGTTCACTGTCTTTATTTTGTAATGTATGCCTCTCTTTTCTGTGCCCCGTCGCTTCTAAGGTTCCTTTCTATTTCTCCGTTCACCGTCACTATTTTTTTTCATTTTCCTTGTCTGTCCTGTGCACAATCCCTTGTAAATTTTTCCTTCTACGTCTACTTTTATCAAGCTGCGTATCACTGTTTATTAATTCTTTCCTGGCTATCGTGTGCCCTGACCCTTTTACACTTTCTTTCTGCTTCTACATCTACTTTAACCTATTTGCTGTCTTTAGCATGTCTTTATTTCCTTAATCACCATTGCTTTTTAAATTTTCTGTCTACTTTTATCCCCTTCGCGGTCTTTATTTGCCTACCTTTACTTTTTTTTTAAAAAAAATTCTTTCTTGTCTTTCCTTAACGCCGTCGCTTTTTAAGGGGTTTTTTTTACATCTCTTTTAGTTCGCTGTTCCACTTTTTGTAATACTTCATTTACTTCCCTAATCCCCCTCACTTCTTAAATGTTCTTCCTATGCCTACTTTCATTCCCCTTGCTGGCTGTTTTTCAGTATTGCTTCTCTTTGTTCTGTTCCATCGCTTTTTAGACTTTCTTTCTACGTCTTCGTTTTAGTTCACCGTCGCTTTTTTGAAATTTTTTCCTCATTTCCTTAGTCCCCGTTGCTTTCAAAACTTCCTACTTTTCTCTCGTTTGCCGTCTTTAGTGTTTAATTATTTTTTCTTGGCTTTCCTTCGTGCCGCCGCTGTTTAGATTTTGCCTCTACGTCTCCGCTTTAGTTCGCCGTCCCCATTTTAAAATTTTTTCCTTAGTTCTTTAATCCCCGCTGCTTTTAAAATGGTCTGTCGTCTTTGATCCCGTTTGCTGTCTTTATTTTGCTGTCTTTATTTTTTAGTTATTTCTTCTCTCTCCTTAGTGCCGTCGCTTTTAAACTTTTCTTACGACCTCTGTTGGAGTTGGCTGTCGCTAGTGAATTTTTTGCCTTTTTTCCCCACTAACTCCCATCGCTTTTTAAATGCAGTTTCTATGCCTACTCTTCTTCCCGTCCATATCTTTATTTTTCATTATTTCTTGTCTGTCTTCAGGGCCATAGCCTTTTAAGTTTTCTTTCTACTTCTCCATTTTAGTTCAGTGTCGCTATGATTTCCTTTTTTCCTTATTTCCGTAATCCCTGGTGCTTTTACAGTTTTCTGTCTAATTTTATCCCGGTTGGTGTCTTTCTTTAATTGCTACTTATCTGTCCTTAGTGCCGGCGCTTTACAAATTTTCTTTCTACGTCGGTTTCAGTTCGCTGTCCCTATTTTTAAATTTTTCTTCCATTCGTTTCCGTAATCGCCATCGCTTGCTAAATTTTCTACTTTCACCCCGTTTGCTGTCTTTATTTTGCTTTCTTTTCCTTTAACTTTTTTTTCTTCTCTCTCGCTAGTGCCCTTGCTTTTTAAGGCTTTTTTCCTACATCTCTCTTAGTTTACTGTCCCTGTATTTTGATTTTGCCCTTTATTTCCCTAATGCCCCTCGCTTTTTTAACGTTAGTTCTATGCTGACTTGTATTCCCTTCGTTATCTTTATTTTTAATTATTTCTTGTCTTTCCTCAGTCCCGTTGCTTTTTAGATTTTCTTTCTATGTCTCCGGTTTAGTTCACCGTCCCTATTTGAACATTTTTTTGTTCTTTCTTCAGTCCCCATTGCTTTTAAGATTTTCTCTCTAAGTTTATCCCGTTTACTGTCTTTATTTTTTAATTATTTCTTCTCTTTCCTTAGTGCCTTAGTCGCTTTTTACAATTTCTGTCCGTCTTTGTTTAATTTGCTGTTGCTGCTTTTTTAATGCTTGCCTCTCTTAGTCCCTTGGCTTTGAAAGTTTTGCTTCTATGTATACTTTTATCTCGTTTGGGGTTGGGTTTTTTTTTTTTTTAACATTTTCTCCTGTTTGTCCTCCACCCAGTAGTTTTTGAAATTTTCTTTCTACCTCTTCCTGTGTCAAGCTTCCTATCCTTATTTTTCAGTAGTTTTCAGTAGGTTGTGTACCCCGTTGCTTTTTCAATTTACTTTGTATGTGTCACTCTCTTTGTCATCCTTTCTTTATTTTTTTAGTTTCTTCTTGTCTTTCCTAAGAGAGGTGGCTTTTTAGTTTTTCTCGTTCTAATTCTATCCCATCCAATGTGTTGATTTGTTAATTCTTTCCTGTCTGTCCCGCAGCCTGCGCTTCACTTTATGAATTTTCTTCGTGTGCCTCTGTTTATTTCGATCGCTGTCTCTATTTTCTTATTTTTTTCTCTCTCTTCAACCCTTGGCTTTTAAAATTTTGTTTCTATATGCACCGGTAATCTAGTTTGCTGTCCCTGTCTTTAGTTCTCTGCTGGCTGTCCCGTACCTCTTCGCGTTTTCACGTTGCCTTCCACGTCTGCTTTTATCCAGCTCCCTATCCCTATTTTTTAATTCTTTCCCGCCTGTTGCGTACCCCGTCGCTTTTGAATGTTTCTTTCTCGCTCGTCTTTTCTCCGGTTTGCTCTCCCTATTTTTTGGTTTGGGGCGTTTTTTCTCTTCTCCTTACCCTGTCGCTTTTTAAATTTTATGTCTCCATTTACCTGGTTCCCTTTCCCTTGTTTTTAATTCTTTCCTGTCGTGTTCCATGTTGCTTTTAAAATTTTATTTCTGTGACTCCATTTACCTGGTTCACTGCCTCGTTTTTTTCTTTCCTGCATTTCCCATAGCCCATCGCTTTTTCTTTACTCTTTCGAATCTCCCTCTGCAGAGCTCCCCTTGACAATTTTTAAAATTCCCGGCCTCTCTGTCCCGTTCCTTTCTATTTCTCCCTCCATCCGTCTTACGTGCTCTGATTTTTATTTCTGGCCCGTGTTTGTTGCTTTTTCATTTCTCTTTCTATGACTGCCTCTGTCCGGCTTCCCGTCCTTTTTTTTTTTTTTTTTTTTCCTTTTTAAATTCCTTCCGCTTTATTCCCCTGTTGCAGTTTTCTCTCTGTCTCCCTCTATCCAGTTTCCTGCCGGGGAAAAAGTCCCCCTCCTCCGTCTCTCTGTCTCCTGCCTGCGGGTGTCTCCTTCTCTCTGTCCCTCTCTGCTCTTCCTGTCACCCTGCTCGGTCCTTTCCATCTCTCAGCCCTGCTCCCTCCCCCTCTTATTTATTGCTCCATCTCCCCATCCTCCTCCTCACTGCCCTCCATTTCTCTCTCTCTGTCTCTCTCCATCCTTGTGCGGCTCCCCGTCCCTCTTTTTTGTTCCCAGCATACCATTTTCTGGCTCCCTGTCCCACGCCTCTTCTCTACCGCCCTCTGTCCTTCCTCCTGCTTGCCTCTTCCCTCTTTTCCTTCTCGCCTGCTGCCTTTGGGCACCGAGCCTTGGAGCCAGCTCACTGCCGGCATTCCTAATGTGCATTAAGGAATAAACTGTTCCTGCCTCCTCTGTGCCCCTGGATGTGTTTGCAGCCCCTGGGTGCAGAGCTTGTGGCTGTGGACAGGTGCTGGGGAGGGGGGGATGTGTTGGGGGGCTTTGGCCAGGGCCCCTGTTGCCAATGGGCTCCAGCTGGGCCTGGAGCTGGGGCAGCCCCAGGTGTGGCCAGTGAGGCTGAGGATGGGGCTGGCCCTGCTGTGTGAAGGGGCTCTAGCTGTAAAGGGGGCTGCCAGGGCACGCCTGCCTGAGGGAGCTGACAAAGGGGAGCTGGCTGAGGAGGAGGGAACCCAAGGGGGCCCTGCAGGCAGGTGCCTCCAGCAAGGAACGGCCAGTCCCTGCAGCCACGAAGGGGCTCGCCGAGCCGTCCCTGACAGAACGCACCACCAGCACGCAGTGCTGGGAGCTCGGTGCTGCTGAGGCAGAGAGAAAAGCGTTGGGGCGGTGAAGGTCTCCTGCCAGTGCCCGGAGCTGTGGTGAGTCACGCGTTCTCTCCTGCGCAGCCCGGTCCATCTCTGCCGCCCTTCCCCAGATCTCTGCCTGACCTCCCTGCCTGTCCCTGCTTCTGTCTCCCTCTCTGCCGGCCCACCTACCTTGTCCAGCTCCCCAAAACTTGTTACTCTTCTGCCAACTCTGCCCTGTACCACTTCACCTATCCAGTTTTTTTTTTTCCCCTCCGTTTTCCTCTCTGGGCTCCTTCTCCCTACTTCTTCGTCGTTTCCTGTGTTCCTTCTACCCCGTTGCATTTTAATTTCTCTTTCTATGTTTCCCTCTCTCCAACACCCTGTCCCTATTTTTTAATTCCTCTCACTCTCCTGTGCCCCATCGCTTTTTAAATGTTCTTTCCATGTTTCCTTCTAGCCATCTCCCTGTTGCTATTTTGTCATTATTTCCTGTGTTTCTTATACCCCGTTGCTTTTAAAATTTTCTTTAACTACAGTTCCTTCTAGCCATCTCCCTGTCCCTGCTTTTTTTAACACTCCTGTGTTGCTTGTCCTCGATCGCTGTTTAGGTTTCCTTTCTACTTTGTCCCCTCTCCATCTCCCTGTCCCTATGTTTTAATTCTTGCCTATCTTTCTCGTACTCAAGTGCTTTTTAAAATTCCTTCTACGTCTCCCTCTGCCTGGCTCCCTTCCTTGATTTTTTTTTTTTTTTATTCTCCCCTATATTTCTCGTACCCGACGGCTCTTTAATTTCTCTTTCAACAATTCCCTTTATCTGGCTCCCTTCCCCTAAATTTTATTTCCTCCCTTTCTTCCGTATACGCTGTCACCTTTTAAATTTTCTTTCAGTGTTTCCTTCCTTTCTCTTCTCATCTCTCTTCCTATTTTTCAGTTCCTTCCTGTTTTTCTTGTAGTCCGACACTTTTAAAAATGTCTTTCTGTCTCCCTCTATCTGACTCGGGTCCCGATTCTTTTTAACTCCTCCCTCTCTGTCCTGTACCCAGTTGCTTTACAAATCTTCTTTCTAGGTCTCCACTTACTTAGTTTCCTGTCCTTCCTTTTTCATTTTTTTTTCCTGTCTATACTGTACTCCGTCAGTTTAAAATTTTGTTTCTATGGCCACTTTTATCCATTGACCGTCTGTATTTTCTAATGCTCTCCCATCTATCCTGGACCCTGTCGCTTCTTCAGTTTTCTTTCTACCTCTGCTTTTACCAAGCTCCCCATCCCTATTTTTGAATTCTTTCCCGCGTAGTGTATCCCCTCGCTTCTTACCTTTACTGCTACGTGTGCCTATTTTTGCCTCTGTTCTCACTTTTTAATTTGTTCTTGTCTTTCCTTAAAGCCACCACATTTCCAATTTTCTTTCTATGTCAAAGTTTATCCACTGTGCTGTCCCTATTTGTTATGTCTTCCTGTCTATCCTGTACCCTGTCGCTTTTAAGACTTTTCTTGCCATGTCTACTTTAACCAATTCACCGTCTGTCTTTTTTATTTGTTTCCTGTCTGCTCTGTACCCCATGGCTTTTGAAGTTTGCTATGTCTCTCTGTATATTTCTCCCTATTCGTATTTTGTAGCTTTTTCTTGTCTTTCCTTAATACCTTTGCTTTTATGATTTTCTGCCTAGGTCTCCCTCTCATCACCCTACCCCAATTTTTGAGTGATTTTTCTTGTCTTTCCTTAATGCCTTTGCTTTTTGAATTTTCTTGCTGTGTCAACTTTTATCCCATTTTCTGTACCCATTTTTAATTTTTGTCCCGCCTGTCCTTTACCTGCTTGCTTTTCAAATTTTCCTTCCGCGTCTACTTTAACCACGTCGCTGTCTTTATTTTTAACATTTTTCCTGCCTGTCTGGAACCCCTTGCTTTTTCACTTTTCATTCTATGTCTACTTTCATTGAACTCCCTATCCACATATTTTCACTTATTCCTGTCTGTTGTGTGCCATGTCACTTTCAACGTTTTATTTCCAGGTGCATCTCTATATTTTTTTTTTTTACCCTAGCCTTATTTTTTAATTTGTTCTTCTCTGTCTTAATGCCATCGCTTATTAAAGTTTCTTTCTATATCAACACTTATTATGTTTGCTGTCCCTATTTTTAAACTGTTTTCCTGTCTCTCCCGTACCCCGTCACTTTTTAGACTTTCTTTCTATGTCTCTCTTTATCTAGTTTTCCGTCCCCATTTTTTGAATTTTTTCCTGTGTTTCCTGTACCACAGCTTCTTACATTTTTGTTTCTGTGTGTGCAGGTTTCGGATGGGATAGAGTTAGTTTTCTTCACGGTAGCCGGTAATGGGCTACGTTTTTGGATTTGTGCTGAAAACAGCATTGATAGCACCGGGAGGTGTCGGTTACTGCTGAGCAGCGCTTGCGCCGCGTCAAGGGCTGCTCTGCTCCTCACCCTGCCCTGCCAGCGAGTGGGCTGGGCGTACATGAGGGGTTGGGAATGGTCGCGGCCGGGACGGCTGACCCAACTGACCAAAGGGATATTCCAGACCGTATGACGTCGTGCTCGGCAATAAAACTGGGTGGGGGGGGGAGGTTGGTGGGTGGGGGGGACCGCTGCTCGGGACGGGCTGGGCATCGGTCGGGTAGTGGTGAGCATGTGTTTGCATTTGCATCGCTTGTTTGGTTTTTTTAAAATTTGTTTTTAATTATTAAACTTGTTTTGTATCAACCCACGAGAGTGTCTCTCTCATGTTTACCTTTCCAATTCTCCCCCCCATCCCAGCTGTATGGTGCTTACTTGCCAGCCAGGGTTAAACCATGACGCCCTTTCTACTTTTATGAAGCTGCCTATTGTTGATTTTTAAGTTTTTTAAATTTTTAAAAATACCTTAAAATACTTTAAATATTTTGAAAACCTGCCGCGTACCTGGTCGCTTTTACAATTTTCTTTCTCTGTCTACTTTCATCCAGTTCACTGTCTTTACTTTGTAATGTATGCCTCTCTTTTCTGTGCCCCGTCGCTTCTAAGGTTCCTTTCTATTTCTCCGTTCACCGTCACTATTTTTTTTCATTTTCCTTGTCTGTCCTGTGCACAATCCCTTGTAAATTTTTCCTTCTACGTCTACTTTTATCAAGCTGCGTATCACTGTTTATTAATTCTTTCCTGGCTATCGTGTGCCCTGACCCTTTTACACTTTCTTTCTGCTTCTACATCTACTTTAACCTATTTGCTGTCTTTAGCATGTCTTTATTTCCTTAATCACCATTGCTTTTTAAATTTTCTGTCTACTTTTATCCCCTTCGCGGTCTTTATTTGCCTACCTTTACTTTTTTTTTTAAAAAAATTCTTTCTTGTCTTTCCTTAACGCCGTCGCTTTTTAAGGGGTTTTTTCTACATCTCTTTTAGTTCGCTGTTCCACTTTTTGTAATACTTCATTTACTTCCCTAATCCCCCTCACTTCTTAAATGTTCTTCCTATGCCTACTTTCATTCCCCTTGCTGGCTGTTTTTCAGTATTGCTTCTCTTTGTTCTGTTCCATCGCTTTTTAGACTTTCTTTCTACGTCTTCGTTTTAGTTCACCGTCGCTTTTTTGAAATTTTTTCCTCATTTCCTTAGTCCCCGTTGCTTTCAAAACTTCCTACTTTTCTCTCGTTTGCCGTCTTTAGTGTTTAATTATTTTTTTCTTGGCTTTCCTTCGTGCCGCCGCTGTTTAGATTTTGCCTCTACGTCTCCGCTTTAGTTCGCCGTCCCCATTTTAAAATTTTTTCCTTAGTTCTTTAATCCCCGCTGCTTTTAAAATGGTCTGTCGTCTTTGATCCCGTTTGCTGTCTTTATTTTGCTGTCTTTATTTTTTAGTTATTTCTTCTCTCTCCTTAGTGCCGTCGCTTTTAAACTTTTCTTACGACCTCTGTTGGAGTTGGCTGTCGCTAGTGAATTTTTTGCCTTTTTTCCCCACTAACTCCCATCGCTTTTTAAACGCAGTTTCTACGCCTACTCTTCTTCCCGTCCATATCTTTATTTTTCATTATTTCTTGTCTGTCTTCAGGGCCATAGCCTTTTAAGTTTTCTTTCTACTTCTCCATTTTAGTTCAGTGTCGCTATGATTTCCTTTTTTCCTTATTTCCGTAATCCCTGGTGCTTTTACAGTTTTCTGTCTAATTTTATCCCGGTTGGTGTCTTTCTTTAATTGCTACTTATCTGTCCTTAGTGCCGGCGCTTTACAAATTTTCTTTCTACGTCGGTTTCAGTTCGCTGTCCCTATTTTTAAATTTTTCTTCCATTCGTTTCCGTAATCGCCATCGCTTGTTAAATTTTCTACTTTCACCCCGTTTGCTGTCTTTATTTTGCTTTCTTTTCCTTTAATTTTTTTTTCTTCTCTCTCGCTAGTGCCCTTGCTTTTTAAGGCTTTTTTCCTACATCTCTCTTAGTCTACTGTCCCTATGTTTTGATTTTGCCCTTTATTTCCCTAATGCCCCTCGCTTTTTTAACGTTAGTTCTATGCTGACTTGTATTCCCTTTGTTATCTTTATTTTTAATTATTTCTTGTCTTTCCTCAGTCCCGTTGCTTTTTAGATTTTCTTTCTACGTCTCCGGTTTAGTTCACCGTCCCTATTTGAACATTTTTTTGTTCTTTCTTCAGTCCCCATTGCTTTTAAGATTTTCTCTCTAAGTTTATCCCATTTACTGTCTTTATTTTTTAATTATTTCTTCTCTTTCCTTAGTGCCTTAGTCGCTTTTTACAATTTCTGTCCGTCTTTGTTTAGTTTGCTGTTGCTACTTTTTTAATGCTTGCCTCTCTTAGTCCCTTGGCTTTGAAAGTTTTGCTTCTATGTATACTTTTATCTCGTTTGGGGTTGTTTTTTTTTTTTTTTTTTTTACATTTTCTCCTGTTTGTCCTCTAACCAGTAGTTTTTGAAATTTTCTTTCTACCTCTTCCTGTGTCAAGCTTCCTATCCTTATTTTTCAGTAGTTTTCAGTAGGTTGTGTACCCCGTTGCTTTTTCAATTTACTTTGTATGTGTCATTCTCTTTGTCATCCTTTCTTTATTTTTTTAGTTTCTTCTTGTCTTTCCTAAGAGAGGTGGCTTTTTAGTTTTTCTCGTTCTAATTCTATCCCATCCAATGTGTTGATTTGTTAATTCTTTCCTGTCTGTCCCGCAGCCTGCGCTTCACTTTATGAATTTTCTTCGTGTGCCTCTGTTTATTTCGATCGCTGTCTCTATTTTCTTATTTTTTTCTCTCTCTTCAACCCTTGGCTTTTAAAATTTTGTTTCTATATGCACCGGTAATCTAGTTTGCTGTCCCTGTCTTTAGTTCTCTGCTGGCTGTCCCGTACCTCTTCGCGTTTTCACGTTGCCTTCCACGTCTGCTTTTATCCAGCTCCCTATCCCTATTTTTTAATTCTTTCCCGCCTGTTGCGTACCCCGTCGCTTTTGAATGTTTCTTTCTCGCTCGTCTTTTCTCCGGTTTGCTCTCCCTATTTTTTGGTTTGGGGCGTTTTTTCTCTTCTCCTTACCCTGTCGCTTTTTAAATTTTATGTCTCCATTTACCTGGTTCCCTTTCCCTTGTTTTTAATTCTTTCCTGTCGTGTTCCATGTTGCTTTTAAAATTTTATTTCTGTGACTCCATTTACCTGGTTCACTGCCTCGTTTTTTTCTTTCCTGCATTTCCCATAGCCCATCGCTTTTTCTTTACTCTTTCGAATCTCCCTCTGCAGAGCTCCCCTTGACAATTTTTAAAATTCCCGGCCTCTCTGTCCCGTTCCTTTCTATTTCTCCCTCCATCCGTCTTACGTGCTCTGATTTTTATTTCTGGCCCGTGTTTGTTGCTTTTTCATTTCTCTTTCTATGACTGCCTCTGTCCGGCTTCCCGTCCTTTTTTTTTTTTTTTTTTTTCCTTTTTAAATTCCTTCCGCTTTATTCCCCTGTTGCAGTTTTCTCTCTGTCTCCCTCTATCCAGTTTCCTGCCGGGGAAAAAGTCCCCCTCCTCCGTCTCTCTGTCTCCTGCCTGCGGGTGTCTCCTTCTCTCTGTCCCTCTCTGCTCTTCCTGTCACCCTGCTCGGTCCTTTCCATCTCTCAGCCCTGCTCCCTCCCCCTCTTATTTATTGCTCCATCTCCCCATCCTCCTCCTCACTGCCCTCCATTTCTCTCTCTCTGTCTCTCTCCATCCTTGTGCGGCTCCCCGTCCCTCTTTTTTGTTCCCAGCATACCATTTTCTGGCTCCCTGTCCCACGCCTCTTCTCTACCGCCCTCTGTCCTTCCTCCTGCTTGCCTCTTCCCTCTTTTCCTTCTCGCCTGCTGCCTTTGGGCACCGAGCCTTGGAGCCAGCTCACTGCCGGCATTCCTAATGTGCATTAAGGAATAAACTGTTCCTGCCTCCTCTGTGCCCCTGGATGTGTTTGCAGCCCCTGGGTGCAGAGCTTGTGGCTGTGGACAGGTGCTGGGGAGGGGGGGATGTGTTGGGGGGCTTTGGCCAGGGCCCCTGTTGCCAATGGGCTCCAGCTGGGCCTGGAGCTGGGGCAGCCCCAGGTGTGGCCAGTGAGGCTGAGGATGGGGCTGGCCCTGCTGTGTGAAGGGGCTCTAGCTGTAAAGGGGGCTGCCAGGGCACGCCTGCCTGAGGGAGCTGACAAAGGGGAGCTGGCTGAGGAGGAGGGAACCCAAGGGGGCCCTGCAGGCAGGTGCCTCCAGCAAGGAACGGCCAGTCCCTGCAGCCACGAAGGGGCTCGCCGAGCCGTCCCTGACAGAACGCACCACCAGCACGCAGTGCTGGGAGCTCGGTGCTGCTGAGGCAGAGAGAAAAGCGTTGGGGCGGTGAAGGTCTCCTGCCAGTGCCCGGAGCTGTGGTGAGTCACGCGTTCTCTCCTGCGCAGCCCGGTCCATCTCTGCCGCCCTTCCCCAGATCTCTGCCTGACCTCCCTGCCTGTCCCTGCTTCTGTCTCCCTCTCTGCCGGCCCACCTACCTTGTCCAGCTCCCCAAAACTTGTTACTCTTCTGCCAACTCTGCCCTGTACCACTTCACCTATCCAGTTTTTTTTTTTCCCCTCCGTTTTCCTCTCTGGGCTCCTTCTCCCTACTTCTTCGTCGTTTCCTGTGTTCCTTCTACCCCGTTGCATTTTAATTTCTCTTTCTATGTTTCCCTCTCTCCAACACCCTGTCCCTATTTTTTAATTCCTCTCACTCTCCTGTGCCCCATCGCTTTTTAAATGTTCTTTCCATGTTTCCTTCTAGCCATCTCCCTGTTGCTATTTTGTCATTATTTCCTGTGTTTCTTATACCCCGTTGCTTTTAAAATTTTCTTTAACTACAGTTCCTTCTAGCCATCTCCCTGTCCCTGCTTTTTTTAACACTCCTGTGTTGCTTGTCCTCGATCGCTGTTTAGGTTTCCTTTCTACTTTGTCCCCTCTCCATCTCCCTGTCCCTATGTTTTAATTCTTGCCTATCTTTCTCGTACTCAAGTGCTTTTTAAAATTCCTTCTACGTCTCCCTCTGCCTGGCTCCCTTCCTTGATTTTTTTTTTTTTTTATTCTCCCCTATATTTCTCGTACCCGACGGCTCTTTAATTTCTCTTTCAACAATTCCCTTTATCTGGCTCCCTTCCCCTAAATTTTATTTCCTCCCTTTCTTCCGTATACGCTGTCACCTTTTAAATTTTCTTTCAGTGTTTCCTTCCTTTCTCTTCTCATCTCTCTTCCTATTTTTCAGTTCCTTCCTGTTTTTCTTGTAGTCCGACACTTTTAAAAATGTCTTTCTGTCTCCCTCTATCTGACTCGGGTCCCGATTCTTTTTAACTCCTCCCTCTCTGTCCTGTACCCAGTTGCTTTACAAATCTTCTTTCTAGGTCTCCACTTACTTAGTTTCCTGTCCTTCCTTTTTCATTTTTTTTTCCTGTCTATACTGTACTCCGTCAGTTTAAAATTTTGTTTCTATGGCCACTTTTATCCATTGACCGTCTGTATTTTCTAATGCTCTCCCATCTATCCTGGACCCTGTCGCTTCTTCAGTTTTCTTTCTACCTCTGCTTTTACCAAGCTCCCCATCCCTATTTTTGAATTCTTTCCCGCGTAGTGTATCCCCTCGCTTCTTACCTTTACTGCTACGTGTGCCTATTTTTGCCTCTGTTCTCACTTTTTAATTTGTTCTTGTCTTTCCTTAAAGCCACCACATTTCCAATTTTCTTTCTATGTCAAAGTTTATCCACTGTGCTGTCCCTATTTGTTATGTCTTCCTGTCTATCCTGTACCCTGTCGCTTTTAAGACTTTTCTTGCCATGTCTACTTTAACCAATTCACCGTCTGTCTTTTTTATTTGTTTCCTGTCTGCTCTGTACCCCATGGCTTTTGAAGTTTGCTATGTCTCTCTGTATATTTCTCCCTATTCGTATTTTGTAGCTTTTTTCTTGTCTTTCCTTAATACCTTTGCTTTTATGATTTTCTGCCTAGGTCTCCCTCTCATCACCCTACCCCAATTTTTGAGTGATTTTTCTTGTCTTTCCTTAATGCCTTTGCTTTTTGAATTTTCTTGCTGTGTCAACTTTTATCCCATTTTCTGTACCCATTTTTAATTTTTGTCCCGCCTGTCCTTTACCTGCTTGCTTTTCAAATTTTCCTTCCGCGTCTACTTTAACCACGTCGCTGTCTTTATTTTTAACATTTTTCCTGCCTGTCTGGAACCCCTTGCTTTTTCACTTTTCATTCTATGTCTACTTTCATTGAACTCCCTATCCACATATTTTCACTTATTCCTGTCTGTTGTGTGCCATGTCACTTTCAACGTTTTATTTCCAGGTGCATCTCTATATTTTTTTTTTTTACCCTAGCCTTATTTTTTAATTTGTTCTTCTCTGTCTTAATGCCATCGCTTATTAAAGTTTCTTTCTATATCAACACTTATTATGTTTGCTGTCCCTATTTTTAAACTGTTTTCCTGTCTCTCCCGTACCCCGTCACTTTTTAGACTTTCTTTCTATGTCTCTCTTTATCTAGTTTTCCGTCCCCATTTTTTGAATTTTTTCCTGTGTTTCCTGTACCACAGCTTCTTACATTTTTGTTTCTGTGTGTGCAGGTTTCGGATGGGATAGAGTTAGTTTTCTTCACGGTAGCCGGTAATGGGCTACGTTTTTGGATTTGTGCTGAAAACAGCATTGATAGCACCGGGAGGTGTCGGTTACTGCTGAGCAGCGCTTGCGCCGCGTCAAGGGCTGCTCTGCTCCTCACCCTGCCCTGCCAGCGAGTGGGCTGGGCGTACATGAGGGGTTGGAATGGTCCTGCGGCCGGGACGGCTGACCCAACTGACCAAAGGGATATTCCAGTCCGTATGACGTCGTGCTCGGCAATAAAACTGGGGTGTGGGGGGAGGTTGGTGGGTGGGGGGGACCGCTGCTCGGGACGGGCTGGGCATCGGTCGGGTAGTGGTGAGCATGTGTTTGCATTTGCATCGCTTGTTTGGTTTTTTAAAATTTGTTTTTAATTATTAAACTTGTTTTGTATCAACCCACGAGAGTGTCTCTCTCATGTTTACCTTTCCAATTCTCCCCCCCATCCCAGCTGTATGGTGCTTACTTGCCAGCCAGGGTTAAACCATGACGCCCTTTCTACTTTTATGAAGCTGCCTATTGTTGATTTTTAAGTTTTTTAAATTTTAAAAATACCTTAAAATACTTTAAATATTTTGAAAACCTGCGCGTACCTGGTCGCTTTTACAATTTTCTTTCTCTGTCTACTTTCATCCAGTTCACTGTCTTTACTTTGTAATGTATGCCTCTCTTTTCTGTGCCCCGTCGCTTCTAAGGTTCCTTTCTATTTCTCCGTTCACCGTCACTATTTTTTTTCATTTTCCTTGTCTGTCCTGTGCACAATCCCTTGTAAATTTTTCCTTCTACGTCTACTTTTATCAAGCTGCGTATCACTGTTTTATTAATTCTTTCCTGGCTATCGTGTGCCCTGACCCTTTTACACTTTCTTTCTGCTTCTACATCTACTTTAACCTATTTGCTGTCTTTAGCATGTCTTTATTTCCTTAATCACCATTGCTTTTTAAATTTTCTGTCTACTTTTATCCCCTTCGCGGTCTTTATTTGCCTACCTTTACTTTTTTTTTTAAAAAAATTCTTTCTTGTCTTTCCTTAACGCCGTCGCTTTTTAAGGGGTTTTTTCTACATCTCTTTTAGTTCGCTGTTCCACTTTTTGTAATACTTCATTTACTTCCCTAATCCCCCTCACTTCTTAAATGTTCTTCCTATGCCTACTTTCATTCCCCTTGCTGGCTGTTTTTCAGTATTGCTTCTCTTTGTTCTGTTCCATCGCTTTTTAGACTTTCTTTCTACGTCTTCGTTTTAGTTCACCGTCGCTTTTTTGAAATTTTTTCCTCATTTCCTTAGTCCCCGTTGCTTTCAAAACTTCCTACTTTTCTCTCGTTTGCCGTCTTTAGTGTTTAATTATTTTTTTCTTGCTTTCCTTCGTGCCGCCGCTGTTTAGATTTTGCCTCTACGTCTCCCGCTTTAGTTCGCCGTCCCCATTTTAAAATTTTTTCCTTAGTTCTTTAATCCCCGCTGCTTTTAAAATGGTCTGTCGTCTTTGATCCCGTTTGCTGTCTTTATTTTGCTGTCTTTATTTTTTAGTTATTTCTTCTCTCTCCTTAGTGCCGTCGCTTTTAAACTTTTCTTACGACCTCTGTTGGAGTTGGCTGTCGCTAGTGAATTTTTTGCCTTTTTTCCCCACTAACTCCCATCGCTTTTTAAACGCAGTTTCTACGCCTACTCTTCTTCCCTGTCCATATCTTTATTTTTCATTATTTCTTGTCTGTCTTCAGGGCCATAGCCTTTTAAGTTTTCTTTCTACTTCTCCATTTTAGTTCAGTGTCGCTATGATTTCCTTTTTTTCCTTATTTCCGTAATCCCTGGTGCTTTTACAGTTTTCTGTCTAATTTTATCCCGGTTGGTGTCTTTCTTTAATTGCTACTTATCTGTCCTTAGTGCCGGCGCTTTACAAATTTTCTTTCTACGTCGGTTTCAGTTCGCTGTCCCTATTTTTAAATTTTTTCTTCCATTCGTTTCCGTAATCGCCATCGCTTGTTAAATTTTCTACTTTCACCCCGTTTGCTGTCTTTATTTTGCTTTCTTTTCCTTTAATTTTTTTTTCTTCTCTCTCGCTAGTGCCCTTGCTTTTTAAGGCTTTTTTCCTACATCTCTCTTAGTCTACTGTCCCTATGTTTTGATTTTGCCCTTTATTTCCCTAATGCCCCTCGCTTTTTTAACGTTAGTTCTATGCTGACTTGTATTCCCTTTGTTATCTTTATTTTTAATTATTTCTTGTCTTTCCTCAGTCCCGTTGCTTTTTAGATTTTCTTTTCTACGTCTCCGGTTTAGTTCACCGTCCCTATTTGAACATTTTTTTTGTTCTTTCTTCAGTCCCCATTGCTTTTAAGATTTTCTCTCTAAGTTTATCCCATTTACTGTCTTTATTTTTTAATTATTTCTTCTCTTTCCTTAGTGCCTTAGTCGCTTTTTACAATTTCTGTCCGTCTTTGTTTAGTTTGCTGTTGCTACTTTTTTAATGCTTGCCTCTCTTAGTCCCTTGGCTTTGAAAGTTTTGCTTCTATGTATACTTTTATCTCGTTTGGGGTTGTTTTTTTTTTTTTTTTTTTTACATTTTCTCCTGTTTGTCCTCTAACCAGTAGTTTTTGAAATTTTCTTTCTACCTCTTCCTGTGTCAAGCTTCCTATCCTTATTTTTCAGTAGTTTTCAGTAGGTTGTGTACCCCGTTGCTTTTTCAATTTACTTTGTATGTGTCATTCTCTTTGTCATCCTTTCTTTATTTTTTTAGTTTCTTCTTGTCTTTCCTAATAGAGGTGGCTTTTTAGTTTTTCTCGATCTAATTCTATCCCATCCAATGTGTTGATTTGTTAATTCTTTCCTGTCTGTCCCGCAGCCTGCGCTTCACTTTATGAATTTTCTTCGTGTGCCTCTGTTTATTTTGATCGCTGTCTCTATTTTGTTATTTTTCTCTCTCTCTTCAACCCTTGGCTTTTAAAATTTTGTTTCTATATGCACCGTAATCTAGTTTGCTGTCCCTGTCTTTAGTCCTCTGCTGGCTGTCCCGCACCTCTTCGCGTTTTCACGTTGCCTTCCACGTCTGCTTTTATCCAGCTCCCTATCCCTATTTTTTAATTCTTTCCCGCCTGTTGCGTACCCCGTCGCTTTTGAATGTTTCTTTCTCGCTCGTCTTTTCTCCGGTTTGCTCTCCTATTTTTTGGTCTGGGGCGTTTTTTCTCTTCTCCTTACCCTGTCGCTTTTTAAATTTTATGTCTCCATTTACCTGGTTCCCTTTCCCTTGTTTTTAATTCTTTCCTCTCGTGTTCCATGTTGCTTTTAAATTTTATTTCTGTGACTCCATTTACCTGGTTCACTGCCTCGTTTTTTTCTTTCCTGCATTTCCCATAGCCCATCGCTTTTTCTTTACTCTTTCGAATCTCCCTCTGCAGAGCTCCCCTTGACAATTTTTAAAATTCCCGGCCTCTCTGTCCCGTTCCTTTCTATTTCTCCCTCCATCCGTCTTACGTGCTCTGATTTTTATTTCTGGCCCGTGTTTGTTGCTTTTTCATTTCTCTTTCTATGACTGCCTCTGTCCGGCTTCCCGTCCTTTTTTTTTTTTTTTTTTTTTCCTTTTTAAATTCCTTCCGCTTTATTCCCCTGTTGCAGTTTTCTCTCTGTCTCCCTCTATCCAGTTTCCTGCCGGGGAAAAAGTCCCCCTCCTCCGTCTCTCTGTCTCCTGCCTGCGGGTGTCTCCTTCTCTCTGTCCCTCTCTGCTCTTCCTGTCACCCTGCTCGGTCCTTTCCATCTCTCAGCCCTGCTCCCTCCCCCTCTTATTTATTGCTCCATCTCCCATCCTCCTCCTCACTGCCCTCCATTTCTCTCTCTCTGTCTCTCTCCATCCTTGTGCGGCTCCCCGTCCCTCTTTTTTGTTCCCAGCATACCATTTTCTGGCTCCCTGTCCCACGCCTCTTCTCTACTGCCCCTCTGTCCTTCCTCCTGCTTGCCTCTTCCTCTTTTCCTTCTCGCCTGCTGCCTTTGGGCACCGAGCCTTGGAGCCAGCTCACTGCCGGCATTCCTAATGTGCATTAAGGAATAAACTGTTCCTGCCTCCTCTGTGCCCCTGGATGTGTTTGCAGCCCCTGGGTGCAGAGCTTGTGGCTGTGGACAGGTGCTGGGGAGGGGGGGATGTGTTGGGGGGCTTTGGCCAGGGCCCCTGTTGCCAATGGGCTCCAGCTGGGCCTGGAGCTGGGGCAGCCCCAGGTGTGGCCAGTGAGGCTGAGGATGGGGCTGGCCCTGCTGTGTGAAGGGGCTCTAGCTGTAAAGGGGGCTGCCAGGGCACGCCTGCCTGAGGGAGCTGACAAAGGGGAGCTGGCTGAGGAGGAGGGAACCCAAGGGGGCCCTGCAGGCAGGTGCCTCCAGCAAGGAACGGCCAGTCCCTGCAGCCACGAAGGGGGCTCGCCGAGCCGTCCCTGACAGAACGCACCACCAGCACGCAGTGCTGGGAGCTCGGTGCTGCTGAGGCAGAGAGAAAAGCGTTGGGGGCGGTGAAGGTCTCCTGCCAGTGCCCGGAGCTGTGGTGAGTCACGCGTTCTCTCCTGCGCAGCCCGGTCCATCTCTGCCGCCCTTCCCCAGATCTCTGCCTGACCTCCCTGCCTGTCCCTGCTTCTGTCTCCCTCTCTGCCGGCCCACCTACCTTGTCCAGCTCCCCAAAACTTGTTACTCTTCTGCCAACTCTGCCCTGTACCACTTCACCTATCCAGTTTTTTTTTTTCCCCTCCGTTTTTCCTCTCTGGGCTCCTTCTCCCTACTTCTTCGTCGTTTCCTGTGTTTCCTTCTACCCCGTTGCATTTTAATTTCTCTTTCTATGTTTCCCTCTCTCCAACACCCTGTCCCTATTTTTTAATTCCTCTCACTCTCCTGTGCCCCATCGCTTTTTAAATGTTCTTTCCATGTTTCCTTCTAGCCATCTCCCTGTTGCTATTTTGTCATTATTTCCTGTGTTTCTTATACCCCGTTGCCTTTTAAAATTTTCTTTAACTACAGTTCCTTCTAGCCATCTCCCTGTCCTGCTTTTTTTAACACTCCTGTGTTGCTTGTCCTCGATCGCTGTTTAGGTTTCCTTTCTACTTTGTCCCCTCTCCATCTCCCTGTCCCTATGTTTTAATTCTTGCCTATCTTTCTCGTACTCAAGTGCTTTTTAAATTCCTTCTACGTCTCCCCTCTGCCCTGGCTCCCTTCCTTGATTTTTTTTTTTTTTTATTCTCCCCTATATTTCTCGTACCCGACGGCTCTTTAATTTCTCTTTCAACAATTCCCTTTATCTGGCTCCCTTCCCCTAAATTTTATTTCCTCCCTTTCTTCCGTATACCCTGTCACCTTTTAAATTTTCTTTCAGTGTTTCCTTCCTTTCTCTTCTCATCTCTCTTCCTATTTTTCAGTTCCTTCCTGTTTTTCTTGTAGTCCGACACTTTTAAAAATGTCTTTCTGTCTCCCTCTATCTGACTCGGGTCCCGATTCTTTTTAACTCCTCCCTCTCTGTCCTGTACCCAGTTGCTTTACAAATCTTCTTTCTAGGTCTCCACTTACTTAGTTTCCTGTCCTTCCTTTTTCATTTTTTTTTCCTGTCTATACTGTACTCCGTCAGTTTAAAATTTTGTTTCTATGGCCACTTTTATCCATTGACCGTCTGTATTTTCTAATGCTCTCCCATCTATCCTGGACCCTGTCGCTTCTTCAGTTTTCTTTCTACCTCTGCTTTTACCAAGCTCCCCAGCCCTATTTTTGAATTCTTTCCCGCGTAGTGTATCCCCTCGCTTCTTACCTTTACTGCTACGTGTGCCTATTTTTGCCTCTGTTCTCACTTTTTAATTTGTTCTTGTCTTTCCTTAAAGCCACCACATTTCCCATTTTCTTTCTATGTCAAAGTTTATCCACTGTGCTGTCCCTATTTGTTATGTCTTCCTGTCTATCCTGTACCCTGTCGCTTTTAAGACTTTTCTTGCCATGTCTACTTTAACCAATTCACCGTCTGTCTTTTTTATTTGTTTCCTGTCTGCTCTGTACCCCATGGCTTTTGAAGTTTGCTATGTCTCTCTGTATATTTCTCCCTATTCGTATTTTGTAGCTTTTTCTTGTCTTTCCTTAATACCTTTGCTTTTATGATTTTCTGCCTAGGTCTCCCTCTCATCACCCTACCCCAATTTTTGAGTGATTTTTCTTGTCTTTCCTTAATGCCTTTGCTTTTTGAATTTTCTTGCTGTGTCAACTTTTATCCCATTTTCTGTACCCATTTTTAATTTTTGTCCCGCCTGTCCTTTACCTGCTTGCTTTTCAAATTTTCCTTCCGCGTCTACTTTAACCACGTCGCTGTCTTTATTTTTAACATTTTTCCTGCCTGTCTGGAACCCCTTGCTTTTTCACTTTTCATTCTATGTCTACTTTCATTGAACTCCCTATCCACATATTTTCACTTATTCCTGTCTGTTGTGTGCCATGTCACTTTCAACGTTTTATTTCCAGGTGCATCTCTATATTTTTTTTTTTACCCTAGCCTTATTTTTTAATTTGTTCTTCTCTGTCTTAATGCCCATCGCTTATTAAAGTTTCTTTCTATATCAACACTTATTATGTTTGCTGTCCCTATTTTTAAACTGTTTTCCTGTCTCTCCCGTACCCCGTCACTTTTTAGACTTTCTTTCTATGTCTCTCTTTATCTAGTTTTCCGTCCCCATTTTTTGAATTTTTTTCCTGTGTTTCCTGTACCACAGCTTCTTACACTTTTGTTTCTGTGTGTGCAGGTTTTGGATGGGATAGAGTTAGTTTTCTTCACGGTAGCCGGTACTGGGCTACGTTTTGGATTTGTGCTGAAAACAACATTGATAGCACCGGGGGGGAAAGGTAGGTGTCGGTTACTGCCGAGCAGCGCTTGCGCCACGTCAAGGGCTGCTCTGCTCCTCACCCTGCCCTGCCAGCGAGTGGGCTGGGCGTACACGAGGGGTTGGGGAATGGTCGCGGCCGGACGGCTGACCCAACTGACCAAAGGGATATTCCAGACCGTTATGACGTCGTGCTCAGCAATAAAACTGGTGGGGGGGGGGAGGTTGGTGGGTGGGGGGGACCGCTGCTCGGGACGGGCTGGGCATCGGTCGGGTAGTGGTGAGCATGTGTTTGCATTTGCATCGCTTGTTTGGTTTTTTTAAAATTTGTTTTTAATTATTAAACTTGTTTTGTATCAACCCACGAGAGTGTCTCTCTCATGTTTACCTTTCAATTCTCCCCCCATCCCAGCTGTATGGTGCTTACTTGCCAGCCAGGGTTAAACTATGACGCCCTTTCTACTTTTATGAAGCTGCCTATTGTTGATTTTTAAGTTTTTTAAATTTTAAAAAATACCTTAAAATACTTTCAATATTTAAATATTTTGAAAACCTGCCGCGTACCTGGTCGCTTTTACAGTTTTCTTTCTCTGTCTACTTTCATCCAGTTCACTGTCTTTATTTTGTAATGTATGCCTCTCTTTTCTGTGCCCCGTCGCTTCTAAGGTTCCTTTCTATTTCTCCGTTCACCGTCACTATTTTTTTTCATTTTCCTTGTCTGTCCTGTGCACAATCCCTTGTAAATTTTTCCTTCTACGTCTACTTTTATCAAGCTGCGTATCACTGTTTATTAAATCTTTCCTGGCTATCGTGTGCCCTGACCCTTTTACACTTTCTTTCTGCTTCTACATCTACTTTAACCTATTTGCTGTCTTTAGCATGTCTTTATTTCCTTAATCACCATTGCTTTTTAAATTTTCTGTCTACTTTTATCCCCTTCGCGGTCTTTATTTGCCTACCTTTACTTTTTTTTTTTTTTAAAAATTCTTTCTTGTCTTTCCTTAACGCCGTCGCTTTTTAAGGGGTTTTTTTCTACATCTCTTTTAGTTCGCTGTTCCACTTTTTGTAATACTTCATTTACTTCCCTAATCCCCCTCACTTCTTAAATGTTCTTCCTATGCCTACTTTCATTCCCCTTGCTGGCTGTTTTTCAGTATTGCTTCTCTTTGTTCTGTTCCATCGCTTTTTAGACTTTCTTTCTACATCTTCGTTTTAGTTCACCGTCGCTTTTTTGAAATTTTTTCCTCATTTCCTTAGTCCCCGTTGCTTTCAAAACTTCCTACTTTTCTCTCGTTTGCCGTCTTTAGTGTTTAATTATTTTTTCTTGGCTTTCCTTCGTGCCGCCGCTGTTTAGATTTTGCCTCTACGTCTCCGCTTTAGTTCGCCGTCCCCATTTTAAAATTTTTTCCTTAGTTCTTTAATCCCCGCTGCTTTTAAAATGGTCTGTCGTCTTTGATCCCGTTTGCTGTCTTTATTTTGCTGTCTTTATTTTTTAGTTATTTCTTCTCTCTCCTTAGTGCCGTCGCTTTTAACTTTTCTTACGACCTCTGTTGGAGTTGGCTGTCGCTAGTGAATTTTTTGCCTTTTTTCCCCACTAACTCCCATCGCTTTTTAAACGCAGTTTCTATGCCTACTCTTCTTCCCGTCCATATCTTTATTTTTCATTATTTCTTGTCTGTCTTCAGGGCCATAGCCTTTTAAGTTTTCTTTCTACTTCTCCATTTTAGTTCAGTGTCGCTATGATTTCCTTTTTTCCTTATTTCCGTAATCCCTGGTGCTTTTACAGTTTTCTGTCTATTTTTATCCGGTTGGTGTCTTTCTTTAATTGCTACTTATCTGTCCTTAGTGCCGGCGCTTTACAAATTTTCTTTCTACGTCGGTTTCAGTTCGCTGTCCCTATTTTTAAATTTTTCTTCCATTCGTTTCCGTAATCGCCATCGCTTGCTAAATTTTCTACTTTCACCCCGTTTGCTGTCTTTATTTTGCTTTCTTTTCCTTTAACTTTTTTTCTTCTCTCTCGCTAGTGCCCTTGCTTTTTAAGGCTTTTTTCCTACATCTCTCTTAGTTTACTGTCCCTGTATTTTGATTTTGCCCTTTATTTCCCTAATGCCCCTCGCTTTTTTAACGTTAGTTCTATGCTGACTTGTATTCCCTTTGTTATCTTTATTTTTAATTATTTCTTGTCTTTCCTA